>NW_021604767.1:1425811-1471108 GCF_004785775.1 Grammomys surdaster
ATATATATATATATATATGGAGCGGTGAAAGGATAGCTTGGTTCTTGGTTGGGCACAGGCCTGGAACCCTGACCCTAAAGGGATGAAGGCAGGTGTTCAGCCACGCCCCCAGAACCCAGTCTCCTGAGGTCAAGATCTCCATTGATCTGCACCTTGCAGTCAGGTAGAGGGCGTGACTACAAGCTTCAGCTTCAAGAGATTTCCATATTAATGAGATACCTAAAGGCCAGAGGGCATGGCTAATTAAGTAACCTTCCTCCCCCTCTCCCTCCCTATTTAAGTCAGGTCCCCCCTGACTTAAGTCAGGATGCATCCAGACCATCTACCATCCACCATGTCAATAAAGCTCTTAGAACCCTGGACTCCCTCCTATCTTTAGGGCCCCCACCATGGGAAAGCGTGGAGAAGGTCTCAACTATCGCACCTAATCTCCCCGCATCTTCAAACAAGCAGCAGCGTTCTAGCCAAGTGACTATAACAAGCAAGCACTTCACACAAGGCACTGCGCACCTGCGTGCTCCTAGTCTCCATTTTACAGCGTGCCCCGTCCCCAGTGGCGTCTGGGGCCCCTGAATGGAGACACTGAGTCCACTCGAGAGCCCTGCGTGCGCCCCCGAGGAACTAGACTAAGTGAGGGACTCGCCAGGCCGATAGCGTCCCCCTGGTGCTGTGGGCGAACCGATTCAGTCAAGATCCCACATGCTTCTGCCATGCCGAGCTGCAGTTCCAGCCGACTGATCCGTGGCAGACACGAGGGAACAACACCGCCCAATGCAACAGAGAAATCATGCCCACGCCCACCCTCATCCCTCTCCCCTCGTGTGTGTGTGTGTGTGTGTGTGTGTGTGTGTGTGTGTGTGTGTGTGTGTCAGTTTTTTAGCCTGAATGATCTTCAAATTAGCCATTCAGATAGTTTGGTAAAACACCGTCCAAACTTTGACAACAAGGTGGTGCTGGGAACAGGAAAGGATGCTGGGAAAGGAGTCCTATTCATAGCAGTGGACATGAGGGAAGCGAAAAGGCTAAGAATTCTTTTGTAATTGGGGTGGGGATCTGGGGAGGTTGGAAGTCAGAGTACATGGAGAAAGGAGGACAGAATGAATACAAACCAAAGTCCAGAATACCACAATAAGGTTGAGGAGTACAGGTGAAGCCTTCCTTCTCGACCGTGAGAGAGAAGGACTCTTGATGGCAGCTGAAAAGTGAGCTGAGCCCAGAATGACAATAATCAGAGGCCCTTGTAGTGGAAATGAGTAGAAAGTCATTGAGAATGTGTAGAAGGAAGACTGATGGAGGCCATGGCTCCCCTGGGTGTGTGTGTGTGTGTGTGTGTGTGTGTGAGTTTGTTTGTTTGTTTGTTTTGTTTCTGTAGTGTAATTAGCCAGGCTGTTGTGAGGCCTGCAATAAAGAATTTAGAAAGAGGATACTGGGGGTTCATATTGCTGTGGGTTATACAGCTGAGAAGATCTGTGATGAAAGCATTGAAAACAGGAGTATCCTCACATGACTAAGCAGCCTCTCTAAACAGCGATTTGGGAAGGGACACTTGCAATAAATTCCATGAGCTACCTCATATAAAGCCACTGTCTAAACCATACTCTCAGTGAAAGATAGAACATCCAACTTTCACTTCGTTCTTTCTGTATACCTTTGACAACTGAGTGAAGAAAAACCCAAATATGGCTGATTTGATGGCTTGGTGCCAGGAATGTACTGTCAGGTTGCAGCCACATCACTGCTAAACTCAGGCACATGCTTTACAGCCTGGATACTCACTATGGTCTATGAATCAACAGCATCCACACTTCAAATCTGTCAAGGATGATGAGCCCTGGGTCTCACCCTATAGTAAACCTCATCTTACGTTTTAGTAAGACCTTAATGATGTCAAATCCCTGCTTTGAGGCCTCTTCCACCACCACGTCCCTCCTGCCTTTCCATAAAGCGGTTGTATCTCAGGTTCAGTAGCTTCTCATTCAGAACCTAAACCTTTCCCCTTAGAGACTACACCCAAGGAACTTTGATCTGAGAATTCCCTACCCAAATATACACATATGCCTCAAAGCTTCTTCCTCTGGTCTGATTCAAGATAATTTGTAATAAATAATTTACCTTAAATAGTGATTTCCTAGTTATTTATTGCTCTGATTAAATATCCCAACAAAAGCAACTTCAGAAAGGATTTGTTTAGGGGGCTGGTGAGATGGCTCAGCGGTTAAGAGCACACCGACTACTCTTCTGGAGGTCCTGAGTTCAAATCCCAGCAACCACATGGTGGCTCACAACCATCTGTGATGAAATCTGATGCCCTCTTATGGGGTGTCTGAAGACAGCTACTGTGTACTTACATATAATTAATAAATTAAAAAACTTTAAAAAAAAAAGAAAGGATTTGTTTGGCCCACAGTGGAAGGTTACGGTCCACCATAGTGGTCATAGTGGTGAGCTCACAGTACCATCGGGAACTTGAGGCAGCTGCTCATGTTCCCTCCACAGTCAAGAATTCCTCCATCTCAAGGGTCAGGGAATATCTTGGAAGTTTGGGCAGAAAGTATGTAAGAAGACGGGGAAAAACAATGTCCTCGGGACATGACAAGGCCATACACGCTCCGACAACAGCTATGGTTACCTGCACGAGACTTGTACAATATCAATTCAGTTAAAATTCAGCATGGGTTGGGGGAGGGACTGTTGAGGCTCCATCTCTGGCTGAGTAGCCAATAATGATTGATGTCTCCTCTGGGAGAGACAACAATTTTTCCTCAGGAGATATGGCAATTGGTAGACTTCCTATGACCAGCAAGCGATTGGTGCCACACCCATGCAAATACCAATGGCACAGCACTAACTGGACTGAGGAGGAGGGAAGAAAATTGGGAAACATATGAGCTACATGGTCCTAGAAGAGAAGTAGGAGGCTGGATACGATCAAGGCACATAGAGCCCATGTATAAAACATTCAAATAATTCACGAATCCAAACAAAGCATGAAAGCTTTTGCTCAGCTTATTTCTCCTTTTTATATAGTCTAAAATCCAAGCCTAAGGAATGGAACCACCCACAATGGACGGGCCTTCCCATTACAATTACCTAATGGAGACAATACTTCACAAACAGACCCAGAGACCATCTCCCAGGTGATTTTAGATTCTATCAAGTTGACATTGAGATTGCCCATCACAAGAGGTGAAGTTATGTCTATTTCTATAGGATTCTATAGGATAAGGGTTTAGTGTCAGTGTAAATACATAGGCTAGGAGCCACTTCAGACCCATGTGAACCCATTGGTGGAAGCCCCTTCATCTTTGCTGAACAGGATAATGACAAAATAACGCTGAACGCAAGGGGTTAAAATTAGACAGGTCACACTAAAGGGTTGCATCCTGAGACCATATTAAAATTCTTCTTACCACACATTTTTACAACATCAGTTCTTTCAGAATAGTTTTGAAGTCCTTCAGTCCTTTGTACATCCATTTAAATGTCAGGATCACAGCTTGCTAAATTTCTACAAATATCTAGTCAGAAATCTGTGTTACTGTTTGAGAACTGATTTCCTGGCTACACTGAGGCTTCCTGCTGGTAACATGTTATACAATCATGTGCTCAGGATGTCTTTAGGTTCTCCCAGAAGTATTTGTAGTAAACAAGGTACAGATAGTCACAATATTTGCTTAATCTATATGCAGGTACTTCATGGTTTGGGGAGCTATTGTACATTATTATATTTTTATGTCTTCTTTGTTGCTACTTTAAAAAATATGTTTTAAATAGTGGTATTGTTCCATGTGCCTTTACTAAATTTGATTATTTGATTAGTAGTTTTAAGTAGCTGTTTTAAAAATTATTTGTCTGTGTATGTGTGTATGTGTATATGTCAGATGATAAAACTCTTTTATAAACTACATACAATTTACTCTTTTTTCTTTTTGCATTTCCCTGTTACTTAGGGTTTTAGCACAAAATCGAGTAGAAGAGATTCACAGAGGAAATCTTTATCATCTTCTTGATTGCAGAGAAAATGTTTAGTTTCTCAACAGTGAAGTTTGACAGTATTTCATTGATGTCTTTTTATTAATTGAAGAAAATCTCATAGAAATTTACTTGGGAGACACACAAACACATTTACTATAAGTGGCATTATTTTTCAGATGGTTTTTGCTGCATCTCTTGAGACAACTACCTTATTCTGTCAATTCAATAGCATATTAATTGATTTTGAATGTCAGAATAACAGCCCATGACTGTTTTTCATAAGTTATATACATATGCTGCTGGAGTCCAATTACTGATATTCTGTTCAAGATTTGGGTTTATTTTATGTCAATTCATGAAGTATATTAATCTACAGTGTTCTCAAGATATTGACATCTGAGTTTGGTAGGAGGAAAATGAACAAGTTCAAAATAATCAGTTGGAATTATTTCTTCCTGTGTTTTCAAAAGAATTTTGTGCAACAACAGTGATATTTACTCTTTACCCAAGCAATAAACATCTCTAATAAAGCCATCCAGAATGGCAATTGTGAATTCATTTGTTTTATACAAACATGATTATTCTATTTTTGCTTCCCCATCTCCACTTGTACTGATTTTAATCATGTTTGCCTTTATAAAAACTCTATATGTTTTACCATAAATATTGTCAAATGATATAAATTAACTATTTTCCCCTGGGGAGCCAACTGTCCAACATTTAGTAGCACAGTACCACTGGGTTCTACACTCTGTTTGCATTTAGTGACCATTCAAGGTAGCACTGTGTCGCTCTTGATACTGAGTGTTGTGATCCCTGTCCTATGCTGAAGGAATTTATTCAGGTTATTCACAGTGACTTTCAAGAAAGTGTGAACCACCTTTCTAGATGGAACACTAGAAGGCCAGGAGGCACAGATACCTGAGCAATCAGTCTTCCAGATAATTCTGTAGATACAAACACAGCACAGATGGTACAAACTTGGCTTCCTGCACTGATAGTCTGTTGGTGGTATGCTCATCAAAACCCAAAATAACTTTGAACTCTACTACCAGGGCATGGATATGAAATGAATAGTTTCCCATGACTAGCTAACTGATACAGGGACATTCTGCTACTGCAACCAAGCTCCTTCTCTGTCCAGGACCAACAGCCAGCTACCCCACCTTGTACACATGCTGTTTCCCAGCTGCCAGGACCAGAGTGCTGTATTTGAAACTGAAAGTGAATAGGGCACAGCCACTTTCGAGTTCTTCAGGCTTCCAAACCAAGCATTTGAGTAACAACTAGCATTCATGCCTCACTTGAAGTTACTAGAAATTAAAGCAGAGAACTAGAGATTATTCCAGGTCTACATCTCTTTGAAAGAAGTTTCTAACACAGAATCAGACAGGAAGCAAAATTTCAGCTTTAGTCCACTTTAGTCCACTTCTACAGTTTAAATCATATATTTACTTTCACACACTTCAGTACCAAACTCTCACCAATAAGCAGGTCATGCAAAAAAAAAATGCTGTAAATAACTGACAGTATAAACCAGATCCACCAAACAGATATTACAGAACATTTCAGCAAAACACAAAAGAAAACACCTTCTGCTCAACACCTCAGAGAACTTAATCTAAAATTGACCACATACTCAGCCACAAAACAAGTCTCAAAAGATACAAGAAAGTTGAAATAACACCCTGTAACCTATCTGATCATCACAGATTCAAGCTGAATAACATCAACAACAATAGAAATCTACAAAAAGCTTACAAACTGAATAACTCACTACAAAAATGATTCATTAAAGACTTTCTAGAATTAAATTAAATGAATACACAGCATACCCAAATTTAAGGAACAAAATAAAGTTGGTTCTAAGAGGCAAATTCATAACACTAAGTGCTTACATTCTTTTTTAAAAAAATTGTAACTTAACATACTAGTAATTTACCAGCACACATGAAAGCCCTAGAATAAAAAAAAAAGAGGAAGAAGAAGAGAAGGAGGAGAAGGAAGAAATCACACCTCAAATTAGTAGATGGCAAGAAATAGTCAAACTCAGGGCTGAAATCAATAAAAACAAGCAAAGAAACAATGAAAACAATGAGTTGGTTCTTTGAGAAAACCAATAGTAGTGATGAATTATATGATGAATATTGATCCAACTCAACTAAAGTGGAGTGAGAATGTGCAAACTAACAAAGTCAGAAATGAAAAGAGCGGCATAACAACAGACACAGGAAATAAAAAGAATCATGAGGACATACTCTTAAAAACCTGTACCGCACCAAATTGGAAAACCTAAAAGAAATGGATAATTTTTCTGATTCACATCACTTACCAAAATTAAATCAAGATCAGATAAGCAACAAAAAACTATAACCCCCAGTGAAATAGAAGCAGTAGTTAAAAGTTCCCCAACTGAAAAAAAGCCCAGGGGCAAATGGTTTTAGGGCAGAAGTCTACTACCAGACTTTCAAAGTGGAGATAATGCCAATACACCTCAAATTATTCCACAAAATTGAAACAGAAGGAATGCTTCCCAATGCATTTTACAGCATCAGTTATATTAATACCAAAACCACATAAAGACCCAACCAAAAAAAAAAAAAAGAATTACAGACCAGTTTCCCTTATGTCAATGCAAAATTTTCAATAAAATAGGAGCAAACTGAATCCAAGAACACAAGAAAAGATTATCCACCATGACCATGAATTCTTCACTCCAGAGATGCAGGGATAGCTCAACATGAATAAATCCACCAAATAAATCAGATGCAGAAAAGGCCTTTGACAAAACCCAACACCCATTCATGATAAAACTCATGGTGATATTAGGGATTCAAGGGACATACTTCAACACAATAAAGACAATTTACAGCAACTCCATAGCCAACATCAACTTAAACGGAGAGAAACTCAAAACAATTCCACTGAAAAGACAAGAACATGACAAAGTTGTCTACTTTTTTCATACTTACTCAATATACTACTTGAAATCTTAGCCCTAGCAATAAGACAACTGAAGGAGCTCGAGGGAACAAAAATTAGAAAGGAAGACAATCAAAGTATCTCTATTTGAAACACACACACACACACACACACACACACACACACACACACACACATATGTAGAGATAGAGACAGAGATAGAGATAGAGAGATAGAGAGATAGAGATAGAGTGATAGAGAGATAGATAGAGGTAGAAATAGTGAGAGCCCCACAGTCAGAGAGTGAGAGAATGCAGAGAGTGAGAGAACTTGCAACACTCAGATCCAAAAGGAACATCTCCATCAAATCCCTCCCCTCAGCATTCAGAAAGTCCTGCAAGAGGAGGCAGGAAGTGTGTAAGAGTCAGAGGAGACGGAGTCCACCCAGAGCAGGGCACTCTAGATTAACATGACGGATGCACATAAGACTCACAGAGACACGAAGCAACACGCTCTGTGCCTGTGCAGGTCCACACCAGATGGGGTCCTGGAGCTGAAAAGAGAAGTGGGCACATGCCCCCATCCTTAACCCACAACTTATCTTCAACTGATAGCCACTTGCAAATAAGAATTTAGTTTCCTCCCAGGGAGTCTCATGGGTAAACATATTTTTAAAGGGTTTTAAGGGCAGGCTGCATGCCCAGCAGGTTATGGCCAATAAATATGAACACAGGGCATCGTTGGTGGTTTCTTGTCTCATAATGCCCTGTCAGACCCTCTCCTTTACTTTTTGTTTTTTATATATATATAAAGACCACACACATATGGTCTTCTCTCTTTTTATGCTACAGGTCCTTTGCATAGATATTGCGGCTTCTAGCTTGGTGTTTTTTAATGGGATTCCTATGTGTGTTTAAGAGTGAGTCTCTCCTTCTTGTATCTTCTTTTGGATTCTTTCCCTCTGTTTTGTCCAATTCCAGTGTGTTTGTTTTTTGTTTATCCTCTTATATTTTATTATACTTTATTTTATTATTACCCCCTAGAAGTCTGTGTGTTTTCAAATGAGAGACAGAAATGGAGGGAGTAGATCAGGACAAGAGGGGAGATGGGGGGCTGTGAGGAGCAGAGGGAGGGATAAAACCATAATCAGGATTATGTGAGAAAAATCTATCTTCAATAAATGAAAAAATACGAATCTATAAATAACTTTGTCTTTATCCTATGTATTCTGACAAAGTCATTTTGAAGTTGGCATCTTTCTACGAAAAGTTTTGAATGTGTAAGCTGATGTTATGCATTTTTCCCCCTAGCTTTCAAATTTCACCTTTTTGATAGCTTTCTAAGCTATCTATATTTATTGACATTGGGTCCTTAATTATCTCCACTCTGTAGCATGAGAATAAACAGCAGACTCTTGAGTCGCCCACACGGTTTGTTCCTTCCTTCCTTTCCAACCTCAGCTTGTGATCCCTACACTCCAATTGGCAGTGTGATTCTTCTTAAAACTCACTAATCTCCTTCTTGTTCCAGGAGCTTTTCTACTCTTGGCCTGGAATGCTGTCCTCTACTGTCCCATGGCTGCACTCCCTACTCCTCTAGTTTACAGGGCCCGTCTACAGGGGGTTTCCACTAAGCACTTCACTGGCTGGCATTCCTTATCACACACTCCAACAGAGAACAGACTCTTGTCTTCTGTTGTGTCCAATTGCTCACTGTGTGGCCCCTCTGTAAGAAGAGAGGGGCTAGAGAGAGGTGACTTTGGTTCATTTGTTTCCTGTCCACGATAACCTGGCACACAGAGGGTATAATGTAAATTTTCAGAAATAAATTATGATACCTGTTGTATATGTTATCTCTCACATCACCCACAAAGACAATACCTTTTTAACATGATCGGTTTTCTTCCTGTTGCCCAAACATTTCTCCTTTCTGTTCTCTGTGGGGGTTTATGTTCCAGTGTGTAAGGAAAGGAACACTCTCTCCTGAGGCTAAACTAACAAGGCAGTCCTTCTCAGATCTTTATGAAAAACTCTTCTTCACCTGCTTCTCACCCTACAGTGAGACTTTAGACTTCTAGATGGGAACAAAACACTAAATGCTCCCTTTCCTGGAGTTGACCAAGAATAAGGATTCTGAGACGTGCAGATGGAACTGATAAAAGCAGGAGACACTCCTAATGTAAACCCTGCTCATCAAGAAGGCTGCTGAAAGCTGCTGGAGAGGGTGAGCATAGGGACAACTCTGAGAATAGAAAGGAGGACTTGTCTCCTTCTGGCTGAGTAAGCAGGACAGAGAGCACTAGGAGGTGGTAACCCCCAAGGAACATTAAATGACCCTGACGAAGAACACGAGGTCTCCATGCACACAAATGCACGGAAGATGTTCTGATATCTGGCTTCAGGTGCCACCAATGATGATGTTAAATGTGGGAACCAGCCAGTATGTCTTCTCTCTACCAGCAGATGTGGGTATAGTAAAGTCAGAAAGAAAGACTGGCAGCAACAAACCTGAATATTCTATGCATGTTCACCTGACAAAGAACAATTTACATGTTACCAGACACATGCGTAATGATAAGAGTAAGTCAGGGAGAAAGAGATTAGTTGAGGGTAAAAAACAACCAGTCTCCATGACAAGGCAAAGGAACCAGGAAGAAATCTATCTGCCATGACTCAGTTCCATCATCTATCTCTGAGGTAAAGGAGCTGCTGTGGAACTAAACCACCAAAATATGAGAAATCACTAGAAGGGAAATCTTTTGTAATGAATTAAGGGAAACTGCAATAAAATTCACATAGAGGTACTGGGCTAAGAAGCCAACTAAACAACAAAGCATAAAAGTTATGTGAGAATAATAGTAGTCTATGATCAAATAATTCTCCATTAGACAAAATTGATCAAAGGAGAGATATAGAAAGGAGAATGTATATCTATATCTATATATCTATATCTGAGTAAGCAGAACAGAGTTGGAGGTGGTAACCCCCAAGGAACATTAAATGACCCTGACGAAGAACATGAGGTCTCCATGCACATGAATGCAGGGAAGATGTTCTGATATCTGAATATATATCTATATCCTCCTTTCTATATCTGTTCTTTATTCTCTGTTTCAAAAGGTATGTGTGTGTGTGTGTATGTATATGATGTATATGTGTATGTATGTATATATGTGTGTGCATGCCTGCATATATATATATATATATATATATATATATATATATATATATATACCTTTTGAAACAGAGAATAAAATTGAGAAGAGGCAATTTAAGAAATAAAGAGCTAAAGTAATGTGAAGACTATGAAAAAATTTACTTTGGTGAAGACAGTTGGGATTTAGCTTTCTGCAGTTCTGTGAAGTACATGAAGTTTCTTTTTTTAAAAAAAATCCTGCTTTGAAACTCTAGGTTCTAAATAAATTATTGAAAATACATCTTTAAATGTATGGCTGAGCATAGAAACAGAGGAAAGAAATCATTAGAAGCCAGCAAAAGGAAAAATTACAAAAAATAATAGTAAAAGTACTGGAACACTATCAAACATAGAAACTGACATGCCTAAGAGACAAATGCTGGTATCAGAAGCATAAGACTGTGTGGATTATGGCCAGTGAGGTAGACCAGAAAGCGTTGGACTTATACTATGTAGTAAATGGAGCCCAGCCCACAGAGGAGCTGTGCCTTCAGTAAAAGGCAAAGCTAGAGAAAGTTTGATAAATAAATTACCTTCTATTACTAATTGCAAAGATTTTTAAATAAAAATAGTGAATTTCATAGACTGACTTTTGAGTTAAGAATTATTTTTCCTCCTATATCTTCATGTGGATGAAAGCTAGATGTAGTAACTAAACAAGGTATGCAAGATCCAAAAATGTGTTTTATATTTATGCCAATAACCAGTCGGTAACGTACTATGTCTCCTGGCTGTCCTCATAGGGCACACTCATCTAACCTTAACAATTCTTAGTACCAGTCACTGGCAGCTCTGGGTTGTAAACCTCACTGAGAACTGCCCTAAGCCATGGGTAACTGTCTTGCCTAAGGTCATGATCCTTCCTTGAAGGCAGGCCAAATCCAGTAGCAAGCTGGTGAAGGAAGGCAAAGACTCAGCCTTGTTCTGTAAGTTCTGGTTGTTGTGGTTTGAATCTCTAAATCTACAGAAGATCACATGCTAAATTCTTAGTCCTCATTGTAACAATGTTAAAAGGTGATTAGATTAGAATGGTTCTGACCTTGACAATGAACTAACCCTTCTGTGGATTCATAACTTAACGGGCTTTGGGTAGGTGGTAGACACTATTATAGGCATCTGGCTCTAGTTGAAGACTAGGTTATGTTCCTGAAGTGTATATTTTTGTTCCTGGTCTTTCTTTCTCATTCTCTTTTACTGCTTCTTGACTGTCATGCATAAGTTCTACGACATGCCCCACACCATGATGCTCTGCCAAACTCTAGGCCTGGATATAAAGGAGTGACGTGACCACAGAAACCTCGAAAACCTGTTGACAAGAATAAATCCTTCCTCCTCTTTAAGGTGATTTTCGGATATACAACAAATAACAGAACTCTGACACCAGCCATAGAGCCCTCAGGATGCCTCTGTTAAAATCACTTTGTGGTCCAGCTTCTTCCTCTGCCTAGTGCTACCTTCTCTTCCAAACAGGTCTCTCTCCCACAAGTATGCCCCTTCCATAAAATTTTCCCTCTGCTCTGCTCTGAACATAATGTGTCCCAACTCTCTTCTGACCTCACACAGAAGTTTAATCTACAAAATGACATGTTAATTAAATAAAAAGTGTGAAATCTAATCCAATGATGGTATTTAGAAGTGAAGACTTTGGAGAGTAAGCAGGCTGAGTTAAGGTCATTCATAGGCTGGATCCCTTACATTTAAATCCTGATGGCTTTGAAACAGAGGAAGAGAGAGCAGACAGACATATATACATGTGTTTCCAGTATTTTGTTATGTGACATTTTTTACTGCCCAGCATGATGTCACTGTGAAGGATGTCACTTGAAGAGGTCCCTAGACCTAACAACTCCAGAAGCATGAGTCAAAATAAATATTTTTTTTCTTTATAAATGAATTTCCCCTAGGTTGTTGTAAAAAAAAAGTACCAATACATTATCTTGAAATCTACTTATAGGACACCCAGGTGAAGACAATATCATCTATATAGACATATAAAAGAGACATATTTAAGCATTAAAATGTTTTGCTGTGTAAGTATTCATAAACAACTGTATAAAAAGTAAAAAAAAATTGCAATTTCAATTTTTACAGGTCAAAGGTGAGTTGTGCATTTCAAGATCTTTATTATATGCATTAAAATATACCCCATAATTATTTATACCTAGTCTCATATAATTGGAGACCTTATTTTTAAAGATTCACTTATTTACATTGTATGTGCACAAGCATTGCCCTTCATGTATATATGTGCACCACAAACGTGTCTGGTGTACTTGGATGCCAGAACAGTATATTGGAACCCTTGAATCTGTAGTTGCAGATGGTTGTAAGTCACCATGTCAGTGCTGAGAACTGAACCTGGGTCATCTGAAGAGCAGTAAATACTCTTATCCACTGAACATTTCTCCAGCGCAGAGATAATCTAAGTATATCACAGAATTGAATCATCTCAATACACCATAACTTACTTACTGCATTCACTAATCAACCTTCCCTATTCTCAAGTTTCATAGTAACTTCTTAGCCCAATGTACTGGCTTCAGTTATCTTTCAATGCTATGTTTTGTTGTGATCTCAAATTTACCTATAAAGAAATTACCTAAAAGCTACCCATAGTTCTTCCTTTCATGCAAGACAGAACCAAAACTCCCACTGTAAAATGACTCCAAAATGTGCTTCTAAGACTTCACAACCTGTTCCAGGTACCATATTACTTGATTACATGCACCTTCCCAAACTCACACATGTCTAACTGACACATTTGTTCATGTGTTTTATAACCATAGCTTGCAATTAATTAAAAACAAAGCTTTGAGATTCTATCTCCCTACAGTCAAAATAGCTATTCTCAAGAAAACAAATGATAGTAAACTTTGGCAAGGATGTGGAGAAAATGGAAGCCTAATTTGCTGTTGGTGAAAACTCATACTGGTGCAGTCATTAGTGCAATTAGTATGAAGATTTTAATTAGCATGGAGGTTCCTCAAAAACCTAACAATAGAATTACCGCCTGGCCCAGTTATCTAGCTTTCCCTAGTGATATCATCTTCCATGGCCATGGTACTCAAAAAACCAGATCATCTATAGCTTTGCATAAACAAGGGCATTTAGTTATCACCAAGAGAGCTTTCTGGTCTACCTAGCAAGCTAGACCTTTATACTAGATGCTGTTGTACATTAGCTAAAACGACTATATATGGATTGTGCCAGTTTTTACACGCACTCTGTGAGAAAATAGTAAAGTATGCTGTAGTATGAAATTGATCACAGTACCCATTTGTAGAGCCACTGTCAATGACCTCGACCACAGAAGAGTTTTCTTATCACAAAGAAATCTCCCACACCAACCCTATGTAGTTCACCCTGCCTGTACTTGGCAATCACTGGTTTCTTTCTATTACTACAAATGTTTTTTTTCATTCTTAAACAGTTTTATAAATGTAATCTTTCTCATTGCTTTAGTATAGTTAGATTACAGTTGTGTAGCCTCTATAATATATGGGGCGGGAGATAAGCAAACTCCAAGCAATATCTAGGGTTATGTTTCTGGTTTTATAGATGAAGAAAGAAACTTAGAGAAATTAAATCACTTTCCCAGCATCAGAAAGAATAAGTAACCAACCTAGAGTCTGAGGCAGATGCTAAGGATCCTAGCATAATTGCTTTTATGCCCTGTAAACATTTTGTTGTACATAAAATGTATTAGATATTTTCACATGGATAAACATTTGGATGCATGAATGAATTGAATGCCAGAAATTTCCAGAACTAATTCTGAGTCCTCTAGAAAAGCCTGCAGTTGTCAAGAACACAAAGACTTTCACACTCATAAATATGTACATACACATGTTTGCACAAAGAGACACAGAGAGAGAGACAACGTCAGAGCATTTGTACACATACTTTAAAATTCACTAAGTTATTGCTCTAGACCAGACATGATACACGAGGCCATAAGGCAGCAGAATTAAATGTGAGATAAATACTGAAAATCCATTATCTTTGTTTGTCATAGGTATATTAGTGGAATCTGAAGCATCCCAATATGAATATTTGACCATGTGCATCCTCCTTCTAGAAAATTCCTCTCTATAGGATAAAGAAGCAATACTGACTATCTGCTGCTCTGGACTTAATGTCTGAACCTTCCCTTGCTCATACTCCTGATTATTTAAATGCATGTTACTCCCTAGAACATCAGCTTCCGTGGATGGATCCTGCAATGATTTGAGTCTGGATAATCCCTACCAAGATGCATATGAGGCTTACTCCCTAATGTTTGCCTTATGTCTCATACAGCCGAGGTCATTCCCATCATGTGGTCATCCTAGCCTTATGGCTACAATAGCTAACCTTTTCAGGAATTTAAAGTTAGATCCATTTTAAATTGAATTCCACATCAAAATAAATGAGATAAATCCTTTTCTCTTTGACAAGTGATGGCAAACAAAATAATTAATCAGGTCCTCATACAGCTCACATGCAGACATGTTCTATGTTTGAGAACCACTGTCAATCAATTAGCAGTGATGTAAACAGCTTATTTTCTAAAGCAACCTGTAAACGCTTGCCCATTGTAAAAGCATTAACTAATCAAACCCCTGCTGTTTCTATAGTCCTGTTTAAATTTTAGTAAAGGGGGACTACAGTCTAGCTATATATACAATTACATTAACATAATTATCTAAAGGGAAGCCTCAAGTACACAGGAGAGCTGTCCAGTTGAATACAACCGGAATTTAAGGTTGTGATCTGAGAATAAAATTAAGAAAAATCTAGTTTACGTAACCTAATAAAACTTAATGGATTAATTGAATTGTCCTTTTTTTTTGGAAGCATCCAACTTGTGACGAGGTCAATGAAACCTCGCATTCAGTGATATGAAAATAGCATTACTGTAAATATTATTCTAATACTGAAAGGTGAATGGTGGCTAAATAAAGGCCAGCATTCCCAAGAAAGATGAGGAACAAGAGATAGGCAATCACAGTAGTGAGTAGACTTTAGGTACTCAAAAGCAACAGAGCACCTACAGCTCTGTATAAGCAACAAAGCCATCTGGTCATCACCAAAAGAGCTTTCTGGTTTACCTAGAAAACAAAACCATGAAGTACAAAAATGATGCATGAAAATCAAATCATTTTATCACCTGTCAGTACCACCTAATTACCACAGCTTCCTTTGATCTCAAGTTCATCTAGAAATCTTCTGGCTTCCTTTTGGTTCTGTCGAAGTTACCTTGCCTGTAACAGAGAGCTTAGTATCTAAGCACTGTACCAGGAAACCAAGGAACCCACAACTGCCTTTCCCATTGAGTTTGAATTGCTTTGGTGATAGGAGGAACGTTATGATTTTCTGTGTTTTGGTTATCCTAGACTACATGCATAAACAACTAGGCAATATTTTGTGTATAACAGAAAAGAACAGCATACTTTGCACTTAAGTGGCAATTAGGAGCAAATCTGAGGAGGGCTTTACTGAACATGTTTCATATCTTTATATCGACACCACATCAAGACTCTATTTTCTTTTAAGAATAATATGCTCTTCAACTTTAAGCATGAGCATCACTAAATGCAGGCATATTTGAAAATATGATTATTCCCCAAACATAAATAGTTATAGAAGGATATTTCTCAGGAGTTTCTTTATAAATTAATAAATACTTAATATGGGAAATTTGTGTGGACTTCCACGTTTCATTTTTAAAATTTTCAGTGGTGATCTCTGCTATAAGTAAAGCAGAAAGTAAAGCACCCAAAATAGGCCAAAGATGCAGCTGCGAATTCCATGTGTCAGCAGTCTGCTTGACAGCCCTGGAAGGCATCTTCCCTTTGCAGTTAATATGAATTCTCTGCTTCAGCTACCTCATGAATTGCTGACCCATTATCGATTTTTCTCTCTCACCACTCCCCCCACCATGTGTGTGTGTGTGTGTGTATGTTTGTGTGTCTGCCTACCTGTCTGTCTATATGAAGCACCCCTCTGCTAAATGAAGGAACAAGGGGTGATAACTACCAGTTACTGGAGGATTTACAGTTTAAGATGACAACAAGATGGGAAAAACACAGGTTTTGATGCTGATCTGTCAAAAGAATCAAGGAACTGGGAGAAAACCATTTCATGGGGGTATTTTCTTTCCCTATAGCAATTCCTTCTTTCCCTTCCCTTACTACCTGCATGAGTTATTTTTCTGTTGCTGTGATAAAATATCATGAACAAAATCAACTCAGAGAAGAAAATACTGATTTTTGTTTATAATTCCATCACTCTGGGGAGGCAGGGTGTCAGGAGGGAGTGTGAGCCCAGTTGGACAGTCAGGAGGCAGAGACAGAACAACAGGGTCAGGCTATGAAACCTTAAAACCCACTGTAAAAATAACTTTGATTTTCCTGAAGTAACTGGTGCTTGTGAGGTTTACCGAGTCCGTCTGGTAACCTAGGCCTAGTTCTGGAAGCTTCTAGGCTCTGGAAAATCTAATCTAGGCCTAGAATGTTTTCAGTCTCTGAGACTTTCTGCTGAATATGCTCACACTTTATTGTTCTTTCTGAGCTCTGGCTGGCTGGTTCAGTTGAGCTGTTCTGGCTCACACTCCTCTCCAAGCTGACTGATTCAATACGGCTTGTCTCTTGGCCTCTGATTGAACTGCTCTGCTTGGCCTCAAACTAACTCTAGCAATCTGTTCTAATCTTCTGGCTCCTTTTCACTCTCTGGCTGTGTCTAGCTTGCTCTCTCTCTCTGCAGCCTGTCTCTGAACAACTGTCCCAGTAAAACTGTCTCCTCCTTCTCTCTGCATTGGCCTCTCTTAAGTAGCTTCCCTTCCCTCTCTCTTCTCATTGGAGTTGGGCATATCCTATTCTATCAAATCTTTCTGATTCATCACTTTATCTGTCACTCAATTAGACATCACTTTCAAACAAGTGTACTTCCTTCTACAAATTAACTTTACCCTCACTGTTTAGGATTAAAGGTATGTACTAAGGGTGTGTCTGTATTCCAGCCAGAGGGATTAAAGGTATGTGCTAAGGGCTGAGCCACACCACAACTAAAAAAAACACAACCTCAGGGTTCACAGTGTGGTCAAATATCCTATACCAGTCCACCCTCATTAACCTATTTCTTCCTGAAAGGGTCTATCTCCTGAGGGTCCATTACCTTCTCAGATTGTACCACCAACTTTGGACTAAGTGATCAAATACATGAGCCTATAGAGACATTTCTCATTCAGACCTCATGATTTTCCTTTTGCTTGAGGTTTCAGGCACAAACACTGCTTATCAAACATCATTGACCAAGTCCAAAATGTCAGGTACTTTTCCTGAACATGACAGAAACAGAGAGAGCCAGCTGCTATGGCCTGGATGGATGGCAAGTTTTCCCTCCATTAGCACAACCTGAAGAAACAAGTGTTTCTTGTTCTCTTTTTGTTATCTAAAGTCTCAGGTATGATTCGGAGTTAGTAAAATCACATGATAGTTATTAGCTGGTGTTTAATGCTCAACACAACTAGGTTGACTATGTCAGTCTACCTAGAAAGTTGCTGCCTACTCCGAGGGGATATAAGAATATAAGAAAGTTCTTGTGATTCTCTTACATCATGAAGGCACTTAACCAGTCAAGATTGTTTCCAGGAGTTCTTTGTTGAACAACACAGTGACCCAGGAAACTGAGGCTGGAATGAGTCTGACTATCTGAAGGGACTTAACCACTACCTCAAATCCTTGTCAAAAATAGTTGGATCCAAACATTACAAATTCACAAGTAGATTTAATAGCAAGTGTATTTGATGAAGCAGATCAAAATGGCTTTCAGGATTTCATAGTAAAAAGAATTTAACTAAGTATAATTCATTTATTAGGATATATGCCCAAATGGAATGTACTAGATCATTCATGCTAAAAATACTTCTTTACAGTTGTGCAGCTACAAACTTTGGCTTCTTAGAACCTGCAGTTATTTTCAACTTAATACCAAATACAATTAGCTACCTTTTTCCTTTTTTAAAATGTAGTCAATCCACAAGATAAGAACTTATTTTAATATACTTTAAAAATACATTGGGTAAGCCTGTGATACTTAAGCCTATACACAATTGCTGAAATGAGAAGACAAAGTAGGAAATATTTTTCTTTCTTAACAAAACAGGTACTTTTCAAACAGTCCTATAAAACTGTAAAAAACAATGGTGTCAATAGCACAAACCTGTCTATCAAGGGTAAGCAACAACAGTGCACATCAACAGTGCCTCACTAGCCTTTAAAAAAAGACAAAATAGAATTTTTGTCTGGATTCTACAGAGTACCTTTCCTCACTGTGATATGCCCACCAGGTTAGAAATGTTGGGCAGTTCAGGCTCTATGGGAAGGGCTAAAAATGTCAATAAGGCAAACATTGAGTCTGCTGGGTCAGACAGAATGCTTAGGCGACATTTTTAAGAGCAAGCATTCCTCTTGGCGAAGGTTTAGGTTCCATCCTGCTTGGTTTTGTAGCATCATTTAACCTGTTGCTACAACCATACAGTGGCAGCTCATCCCATATGGGAAATTGGTGAGAATGTTGAGAGCTCATTTGTAGGTGCTGGAAGAGGTAAACAAGGGAGCACAGGGGTTGGAAGACAGAACTTAACTCTGGGTTATACCATCCAGGGAAGGGAGGTGGTGAGAACTTTGGAAAGCCCAAGTGGAATTGCTTGTTTACAGGCTAGACTAAAACCAGAGGCAACAACAAAGGTCCCTGGGTATGTGATGTGTTCTCAAAACCCCCATGATAATATCGGCGGGGCAACACTGCAGTTAGCACTTCTGGATCGTCAGACATAAACATTAACTGTGTTGATACATCTGAAGGCTGTTTTCCTTTGTTGATTCAATACTGATTTTTTTTCTACTGTGATAGTATTCCCCTGGGCACTTGCTCACTCATTTTATTCCCTGAACAGAGCAACAATGATACTTGTTTCCGTCTAGCCATATGCATCTGTGTGAAAGCATTCATCTTATTTCGTAGTGATTTTGTAAGACAAACAACAGGGAGAGGGAAATCTCCTTAGGTTCAATTGCCAATGTGATAACTCCTTCTCATTCATGCCTTAACACTTGAGCATGCTACTAATGTACATTTAAGATTCTTATTTCATAGTCCTTCACCATCCCCAATGTGTGAATAAGAAACAGAAAACCAAAGAAACAAAGTGGGACTGAAAGCACAGTCCCTTCATGCATGTCCCAGCATGACACAGGTCTCACCAGGGCAGCCCACATTCCTAGGATGTTTGTTGGCATCTATGTATGACTCAAGTAAGACCCAGCATTTAAAAATATGGACATTCTTTAAAGGTTAGAGAGCACTTGATGTTTTTTCAAAGGACTGGAGTTCAATTCCCAGCACTCACCTCTCAAAACGAAGCTCAAAATTAGTATTTCTAAGAAGCCTTCCAGAACCACCTTAGACACAAGGCTGTTCACTGTCCACTTCTATGCACATGCTAATGTGCTAATGTGGCTAATTAGTAAGGCTTGTCTCCTTAAAGTGAAACCTGACAAATTCAAATGTCTTACTGCAATGAGATCTTGCACTTAAATCTATCTTGCAATAGATTATAATCGATCATTTTGCCTACTTGATTTGAAGGGCTCTTCACCTATGAACCTTCTCCAACTGGAAAATTAAGGTCAACTCCTTGTTCGTGTGAAGGGGCAAGCATATGATTAACTCAACACAAAGCAGACAAGGTTTTGGTTAATATATTTACTTACTGTGGAGGGGGCACATATGTGTATGAGCATTCATGGCATGGATCAAGAGAAGTAGAGGACGGCCTTTTGGAGTCAGTTTTCTCCTTCCACAATGGCCCAGGGATCGAACTGAGGTCACCAGGCTGTGCAGCAAGCACCTGTGCCCACTACTGCAAACTAGGTTTTACAATGAACTATTAATTGACTGGTGTTTTCATTTTAATCTCAGAGGCAAAAAGAAAGAATAGGAAGATTTACATGAACAAGATAACAGCTAGTTAATTTCTTTAAGAAACTAGAAAAAGGGTTGATTTTAGATACTTAAATGAAAGTGTATTAAGTGTACTTTAAAGTTAAATCCAGAATTTACAGAATATATTAAATGAGGCTTCAAAAATATTTCCTTTTAGGTCTCAAAAAGGAGGGAAACAGATTTGGTTTTGGTTGTAATCTCAACTAGGATCAAATTCATTTCCAGTGTGTGTTAATAGATTAATATTTATTAAAGCTAGTAATTAAAGGCCGTTGAGCTGGCTCACAACCTAAAGGCACTTACTGCTCAGCCAGATGACCTCAGTTGTATCCATGGGACCCACATGGCAGAAGGAAAGAATCAACTCTGGAAAGTTGTCCTCTGATCTCCATCAGTTATAGCATGCTCCCCACACACTTACATACAACCATATATATATACATATATACACACACATATACTATGTATATTATATGTGTGTTATATTTATACACATATACAAAATAAATATCATAATAAAAACTTAAACATTCGTTAGCAATGAATACCAATTAATTAGCAATTAATACTTAAATGTACTTTTCCCATCTAAGCCAACTCTTGTATTTAAAAGTCAACAAGAAAATAATGTTTCTTGTTTTTTGAATTATAGGAGTATAGCAATCCAAATTCACATACACCTCAAAAACTTTAAAGATAGCTTAGATTTAGCTAATATAATGAAGACTCTAGGGAACAACAGTGTCCTTTTTTCTCTGCGTTGTCAATGAGGTTTCAAATTTAGCTTTCCTTGTATTTGTGAGAGAGCTATCACACAGTCTTCATCACAAGTATGAGCATCCAGTTGGTCGGTACATGTAAAATCTTTGAATGTTTACAAGACATGACTATAACACCAGAAACAGTTACTTAGCAAACAGTTTTGAAACTAAATTCAGTCCAAAGAACAAATGTTCATTTATGCATATGCGGATTTGCACTGACACCCGATGGATGGATGCTCATCCCAGGATAAAACAGATCTAAACCTCTGGGGCTTCCACAGTCCCACCCCTTGGGGGATATTTACTTCTCCACATTGGGATGGTTAGGGCAGCATCTGGACTGCAGCAACCCAAGTCAGCAGCAGGACAAAGATATACTGGTTCTACGGTAAGATTTGGTTATGGGTATTAGTCAAGCTTAGCAGCAGCTGATGAATAGGGTGCATGGACTTTGTAGCAGGATGGTTTCCTGCTGCTGCTACACTGTCTGCAGTACAGCGATAGGGGAGGAGCTAATGTGGGAGGAAGAGGAAGAGGAGAGGAAGAGGAGAGGAAGAGGAGGAGTGAGGAGATGAAGGTAGAAAGAGCAGGAGAGAAGATGGCTGGAGACGTCTGTGTGTGTGTCTTTAGCAGTCTCAGGTGGTTATTCATATCTAGGTTAGTTAATTGTGTTAACAATTCTAATTGTGTTGGCATCGTGTTAATTGAGCATTACCAAATATATGTACCAATTGGAGATCCAGTAAGTATTAAGAGCCTTCATTCTACCAGTACTGGGGATGGTGGTTATTATCTGGGCTCAGTGTGGTGGATTGGCTGATCTAGCCACTATGATAGTGTCTTATGGGTGCCAGGGCCAGTGCTTCTGGCTGGTCTGAGCCGGGGTCTGAGACGAGTAGCGCACCACTCTTGGCCTCAGGCCTTGTCTGGCTGCGGAACATGGCGGCCAGAACCGCCATGGCTTAGATAGTTGGCCCATGCAGCAGCATTTTTAAAATATTACCCGCAACAGGGCTTGAATGAATGGAAACACATAGCAGTCAGAGACACACTTAGGATTTGTGAGAGGGGCATCTTCAAACTCTTCAAGCTCTTGTATCTTCTTTTGTAGTTAAAATTGTATACCTACTTTGTGAATTAAAATGGGATCTGCTGACTCAAGTATCAATGAAGTCATGGGAGACAAAAAGGTCTTCCCGGACTGCTCCTAAGAAACTTCCGTGCTTCCAGACCACATAATGTCACAGAATTCTTTGTAACAATTCTCTGACAGGGTGACAGAGTTGAGAAATAAGCCTCCCAAAGGATTAGCCCTACAAAATTAGCTGCAAGATTCAGGGAGTGGTGTCCGGCCATTAGCATCACTAATCAAGACCAGCTTTGCTGTTTATGGGAATCAACACTGCAGTGGATGATACATGTTATGTTTGAGTAAGCCACCCTGCCTGGTCCCCCAAGTCACAGTGAGTCAAAAGTACACTTTATCTGTGATTGGGATGTTTCATTGTTTTTACATACCCTTGGGGTAAAAGGGACAATGAAGATGCCTGTGTAAAGTCCAATGTTCTCCAAATCTTTTTCATTACTTCATACTCAAAGCAATTACTGTCGGTTCACTATTAACCTTGTTCCTGGAGGAAACACCAAAGTAAAAGTCTACCAATCCCAGATGACCTATGAGTGTCTTCCCTGCTGCTTTGGTTGTAGGAGAAAGAGATTGGGAAGGAAAACAGAGAGACAGAGGCAGACAGACAGACCACAGACCAAGAAAAGTTCTAGCCAAGAAATTTGTTTCAGAAGAGTTTGAGCAGTGATGATACATTCTACTGTTTTGTTTTTATGTTCTTTGCCTAAAACATGAAGCTTTCTCAATCACAAACTTACTAAGAGAGAGTGACACAGGAGGACAGTACAAAACAGCAGGGACAACTTTGTGAGGTTGGCAGTTACCCTTTAACCAGAATAATGGAACTGGGGACATCTCTGGGGACTATAGAGGGTTCAAAGCCCAGGCTCTCCACCTTTCTCCTTAGGAGGCTCAAGCCAGGCCACCGCTTCCCTGACATGGAGATGATACTGAGATGTTTTTCCTGTAAGGTTCTGTGTTGATCAAGATGGTAAAAGCTCTTGCTTCACATGCTAACCTGAATCACCTGACCTGATAAGCATTCTTAGACTACAGATAGCTGCGGGCATTATAACTGTGTGCCCACTGGATGCTAAGCACTAATGCTAAGCTCATCCCTCTGCAGCCAAGGGCTCTCCCGGTGAAGCAAAGTCCTCGAGGCCATGAACGTCCAGGAGAGTGAAATGCCTCTCCCCGTGATTTCTCAGAGCATCGCTGCATGAAGGAAAGAACATTGAGCAAGGTCTATATTATAGGAAGACAGCTATAGTGGCATTATAGACCCTGTCAGTGATGACAGACTTGGGAAACGTTAAGAGAGGGACTTAGGAATCTCTGAAGTCATTGGAAATACACAGGGACACCGGAAAAAATGAGGGGAAATTGCCTGAGGAAGGGAAAGGTAAGAGGAAATGATAAATGTGCTTGGGTGAATATTTATTTTGAGTTACAATGCTTATAGCTTTAAATTTCTATCACCCATAAATAGACCTTGCAATAAAATTAGTGGACTCTTAGAACAGTCCATCTGTCAGGTGCTCTTTTTTTCTTTCAACTCAGAATGATTCTTTGCTGCATTAGAGTGAGGAGTGTCGTGGGACCTGGGCAGACAGATGCAAAGTCAATGGCAGAACGGAGGAAAGAGGAGAAAGAGCGGAAACCATCTCGAGTGTAAAGAATACTTACAAAGACTTTTATCAACATGGGGAACAACAAGGAAATGGGAAGGAACAAAACATGTGAAAGGTGTTTTTAAAACTTAGGGAAAACATGGAAAGTGAGAAATGACTCAGTAATGAGACTGGAAAAACTAGAAATGGTGACAGAGTCGTCCATGCCAAGAGAGGAAAGCTACATCAATTTGACTCTGCACACCTGATCAACCACTGACTCTAATTTGCTCTGTGAATCTGTAGAGCTCTGATCACTTCCTGCATTGCAGGGAGCACTGTGAGTATTGAGGCACAGGGACAAGACAGGGCCTGCTGTCAGGAGCTTACCAGCAGAGGTATCTGTACATGATCAGAAGGTGCACTGTGTGACACCAGTTAAACGCATTTGGTGGAGATGAAAAGTATTACTCCTCTCCCTTCTGAATCACAGAGATAATTTTACACACTGACACTTGGATTTCAAGGTATGAGTCTTTTGTGCAGAAAGTACATGTCATTACAGTTTATGCTGTGGGGATTTTCTCTCAGGTGATTCATAGAAGGTGGATGAATTTACCTTCTGAGACAAGATTTCACTATGCAGCCCAGGGTGGCTTGAATCAACAATCTCCTACCTCAGCCTCCAGAGTGCTGTGATTGATTATAGATCTGTGTTAGCATACTGGCTCAGTATTTTAATTGTATAAAGGCAAAAATAAAATTATATGTATGCAATAATATACTTGCAATTATATATACATAATTTAATAACTGTGTGTTTGTAATATACATATAACGGGAAAACATTTAAGCAGGAGATTTTGAGAGACTTCCTGGACAGCTTCCATCTGAACATTCATGATTTGAGATTCAGAAGAAAGGGATGAGGGAATGAGCAGGCTTATGACTGGATTCTAAGGTTCTTCTGGCCCTTTCGTTAGGCTCAGGAGCTCAGGGCTACTTAGACCATGAAAATACAATTCAGCACACAGAAAATGGCAACTCAGCACTAAGAACACGGAGGTCTCTGCCAAACCAGACTTGGCAAATGCGGGAAAGAGCCAGCAGCAGGATTTAAAGAACTTTCTGACACTTCTCATGGTGAACTTGGTTGGACTCAGTACATATGCTAGCCACCCTGGAGCTTCTGTCTGTTCCAGAATCAGGTAACAACTGAAATTTCTCAAATTGCATTACATAAGATACTTTCCCTCTCAATCTCAGATACACAAAAATTTCCTCATTCTTCTGGCTACACACAAGTTAAAAATCTATGGTGTCTCATGAGGCCTTTAAAGAAACATGATTTGTGTGCAATGGAAAATTAGCAGACTTGTGAAGGGGGCTGAACTACAGAGGAAACCTAACAGAAAACAGAAAATCAATGAAGCCAGACAGACCCACACATCGAGCGTCATTTTTAAAGTAACACTTGCTAATGGTGCCGTTGGGTAAGTAAAGTGTTAGCTGATGTTGATTTCCTCTTAAGTTCAAAGCGCTAAAACAGTTGGCCCAACAAACAATTATTATGTTAGGTTCAGGATGCTCAAGAAAATGAGGAGCTGAACTATGTGCCCTGCAAACCCATGTATGAGTGTGTCTGAGTATACGTATTTGTATACGTGCCCTTGCATGTGGAGGCCAGAATACAGTCTCAGGTATTGTGCCTCAGAAGTGTATGTCACTGTAGAAGCCATACTACAGTGTCTCTTACTGGTCTGATATTCTGGCTGGGCAAGTAGGCGCAGAGAAATCCATGTCTCTTCCTCCACAGCAGTAAGGTTCCAAGTGCAAACCACCACACATAGTTTGGTTTGGGGTTTGTTTGTTTGTTTGTCTGTTGTGGTGTTTGCTTGTTTCTTTGTTTGCTTTGTTTTCTAACATGGGTTCTGGGGATTGGTTGGAGGCCTCAAGCTTGCACGGCAAATCTCTCAGCAATAGATATATCTCAGCCTCTAAATCTCACAACATGACATTTGGGCACTAAAGAGGTAGGCGACGTTAAATGCAGCTGTTAGAGAATTTTGATTGATATAACGGATGTCTTAATAAGAAGAGGGAACAGAGGCCCAGACAGGCACAGAGGAGGAGAATACAACAATATAAAAGCAGCTTCTTGAAACCAGAGACACAGGCCTCAAAAGAAACCAGCTCTAGGATTCCTCGACCTCAGACATCCAATCCATGAGAGAAATTTCTATAATGTTGGCAGCATTGGAAAACAAACACAGAAATCTTGGGTGGCATGTAGCTCAGTGGTGACGAGCAATGAGGTCCTGGGATCTGTCCCTAGTACCAGCTAGAGGAAGAGCTCTTCTATAAAGAGCCCTCATTGATAAAACAGACAAACAAACAAACACCAAGTCTGAGGTGGGACCCACATTTCTTCTGTGCTAAGTACATCCTGCATCATACTCACAACCCCGACAGGAAATGCCAGCACAGCCAGTGTCCAGTCCCGGAGAGAGATGAGCTTCCTGAGCTGGCGTTCTTGCTCCTGGTTCCCGCTGCCTCGGGTCAGAAGACTAGAAAGATCAGTCAGCACACAGATGCCGAAGAACACAGCCTGGATAACCTGCAAGGAGACAATCACGGGAACTGGTCAATAGGAGTTACAGAGACCCAAAACATTGGTTTTAGCTTTTGCCATGTATTTTAACACTAAATACTTACTCTGGTTGCCTCAGGGACAAGGAGATCCTTACGAACACCAAGTGAGCTATATAACCCCAGCCCCTGCCCCCTATCTTATCCGTGATTGGTTAATAAAGATGCCTACGGCCTATAGTTGGGCAAAAGAGAGGTATGCAGGGTTTCAGTTTTTGGGCTTGGGGCCTGAGGTGGGACAATGAGAGAGAAACAGGTAGAGTAAGAGACCCCATGGGCTAGATGAGTCCTGAAAACATGGCCATAAGAGTTGACCAACTGTAGTTAAGAGTGGCCAAATGGAACATGACAAGTTATAGCTTGTGATCATTGTAGCTATAGTAGATACTAATAGCCTATAAGGTACTGCCCAGCTCTAGTGCTATTGAGGCTTGTTATGTTTTGTGTCTTTTATCTGGGAACTGAATGATCTAAAGCGGGATAGAAACTTCCAACTGAGATTAAATATTTACTATAACACTGAACTACAACACAAAGTCAGTTGCATGTCTGCATTATGACACCTGAAGAGAATACGTCCAAAGCCTAATTACAGAGTTCACCTTTTAAATGAAAATCAGATACATTATTTATTTAGTTATTTAGTTATTTATTCACAGTTTTAGATAATCGAGAGGATTCATCTTTAAAACTGCTACTTCCATCCCCTGTCCCCACAGCTGAGGGAACATGGAAGAAGATGGGCTGGGAAGACTGTCAGAGCCAGAAGTGGGGAAGAACTGTAAAGCATTGCCTTCCATACATGGCAGAGCTATTACACTCTTGCAAACACCCTCACAAGATCATGCTAGTCAAAAATCCAGCATAAATGGGGAAGCGACTCATAAAGCCACACCCTTAACTAAAGCAATTGAAGGCTGCTGGGATAGGAGAGTCAGTTTTTTTCTGGGATGGGACCCCTGGTATTTTAACGAGTTCCAGTGGGTAGCCACACATCCATGCACACAAAGGCAGCAGTGACTGAATCACTATGGTGATTTGATTGAGAAGGGGGTGTGGCCTTCCTGGAGAAGGTGTATCTCTGGAAATGAGCTTTGAGGTTTCAAAAGCTCATACCATTTCTAATGAGTTCTCTCTCTGTGTGTCCCTCTCTGTGTCTCTGTTTTTCTCTGTCTCTTTTTGTCCCTATCTGTTTGTCTGTCTCTCTTTCTGTGTCTCTCTGTCTGTCTCTGTCTGTGTCTCTCTGTCTCTCTGTCTTTCTGTCTCTGTCTCTCTGTGTATCTCTGTTTCTCTGTATCTGTCTCTGTCCTTCCTCTCTCTCTCTCTCTCTCTCTCTCTCTCTCTCTCTCTCTCTCTCTCTGCTTGTGGATCAGATGTAAGCTCTATGGTACTACTTCAGTGGACAAAGTCATTGAAACTATAAGCAAAACTCTTGGAGTGCTTTCTTTTATAAGTTATCTTCATCATGGTACTTAGTCATAGCACTTGAAAAGTAACTAAGACAGTGAGTTATAAAAAGCTGGGAGAGGGATGAAGAGGAGTCAGAAGGGGCATGAGAGCATACATAATCAAAACACCTAAATGCAATTCTCAGAAATAAGATTTTAAATTATGCTACCTTAAAAGATCTGCCATCAGTCTTCCAAAACAGGGAATTTGAATAAATGATTCAAAATGAAAAGAAAAAAAAAGAAACCCCACTACTTCCATTTTCATTCCCCCCCCCTCTCTCTCTCACACACACACACACACACACCTACATAGACTCAACAGAAAGAATTTTAATTATCTAATTGGGATATGCATTATTTTACAGTTCACATCAGTTGTCTGTTTCTACTTGCTGGTGAGGTCTACCAAATGCCAAGGTGGGGGGCAATGCAAACGGATGGATGACAAAGCAAATGCAGGGAGACTGTCTGTGTGCTCTAATCCCTTGGACGTAGGCATTTGTCTGCCACAGGAATGATAGCTGGCCACAGAGAACTCAGTTAAGCACAAAAGTCCACACTGATTTGGAACGAATTTCTATTGTAAAGGCTGAACTAAATGGCTACCTTAGGTTATTAGTACCTATGAAGTGAAATCTTTATAAAGTACTGTAGAGATGCTGTGGCCATTGTCTCCTACAGTTACCAGTTTTATGTTCCAAAATCAATTACAAATGGAGTCATTTACAACAGCCACACTTTCCTTGGACCAGAGAGCATGATGTGTGAGAACCATTAAATAGAACAAACCAATCATTTGTCCATTTCCTGAAGTAGGGTCAAAGTTGTGCATACTGAGTGCAACCGGGCAGCACACATAGGCATAGCTAAACAAAACTTCAGAAGGGGCAGGGATATGTTCCCTGGGATCTGATCTTACCTACTTAACACCAAAGATAGATTCAGAAATCTTCCAACTTCTTCAAGTAGAAATAATTTGCTAATGACCCATTTTCAAGTGATACAATTCACCTTACTTTATAGAACATAACAGATACTTGAGAGAGCAAAAGGCATTTCCACATTGGCAGTGGGAAGAGTCTGTAGAAATTTTGTATATGGTTCCTCACTTGGGCACAGAATAAGGCGTTGAAAGTTCCTAGAAACATCTGGTTCCAGCTGTGAGCCCAGCCTTGTAGCACACATACTGTCAGTAGCATAGGCTTTGGGGAGCTCCCTCAAACCCTGCTATTACTAGTCAACCAAACTCATGGTCATGCTCCAGTTTTCCTCAGAATTTAAACTGGTTTTAGTTTCCATGGCTTTGAGTCTATTGTCTTATAAATAGCCAGAGTGGGAGCTTTGAAGACTGCCACATGTGGGAATAAAGCAGAAGTGTGGCAAGCCATCAGGTTCTGATCACCAGAGATAAATGACTCAGAACGATTCCATGCTTAGGAAAGTTCTCAAGTCATATCGTAAGACTTAAGATGCTTGGATCTCTCTGTCAGCCCTCATGGGGTGTGAGACATCGGTGACCATACCAGGGAGTGCTATTCTCTGTGACTTTGTCAGCATCCAGTGTCCTATGTGACCAATACCTAGGAGGATTCAAATGAAGGCCACAATAATAGCATTTCTCATCAAAATACAGATGGAGACAATTCTAACTCAACCAGAAAGCTCATTGTGGGAACACAACTCAGACAGACATTGTGAAGAACAACAGCGATTTAACAGTGTGGAGATTGCTGTGCTCTCTTGATCTGGTGACTCATTTTCTTTAGAGCAGTTGTTCTCGACTTGTAGGTTGACACCTCACTGGGAGTCAGATAACCCTTTCACAGGGGTCATCTAAAACCACTGAAGAACACAGATATTTACACTATGACTCATAACAATAGCAAAAGTACAGTTATGAAGCAACACAAAACACAATTTTATGATTGGGGTCACCAACCATATTAAAGAGCCACAGCATTAGAAAGGTTGAGAACCACTGCCCTACAGAAACCTCAGCATGTGAGAAAGTCAGTTTCAGCACTCAATGTTTTACCAGAGTTGAAGCAATGGCCATGGTGGTTTTTTGTTTTTGTTTTTTTTTGTTTTGTTTTTTGTTTTTTATAGTGGACTGAATAAACTGTGCTAGACTTATTACAACAAAACTCTCATCTCATAACAAAAAGTTTTCAATCTTTGCAACAAAATATTAAACTAAAAACAGAGACAAGAAATAGCATACTTTGGCACTATTAAAATAAATCATGAAAGATGCAAATATAAGGATACGTGCATGTGCAGTAAAACAGGAAGAACCGCACAGAGATTGATAACAGTAAACCTGGACTGGAGGGATGGCTTGGAAATTTGATTGTCTTCCAGAGGACCCGATTCAGTCCCTGGCATTGACTGAGAGACTCACAACTGCCTGTCTACTCCAGTTCCTGAAGATCCGACACCCTCTCTGGTCTCTGTAAGCACACACATGAAATATACACTCAAATCCGCATACATAAATACATGTAAATGAAAGTAAAACTACATAGCATCACTGAACTCAAGTTCCTCTGAGAAAGAAGAGGCTGTAAGAGGAACAGGCGCTCCAGCTGTGGTGACAATATTTAACCTTTATAAATGATCACTGAGTACACTGAAACTATATTATTTTTACGCTATTTCCATTCATCTTTTTGGTATCCTATGTTAATCTTTTAATCCTTTGCTTCTAACCCAGCTTCCTCTAGCTTGAAGAGCCAGGTAATCAGGGCAGGGTTGGGTGAGCTCACGAAGCCTAGTATTGCACTATATGCAAAAATCCTACCGGATCATTTTTCTACAGGAAAAGAAAATAGAAATTTGGGTTAGTGCCAATGAGGCAGAAGTATATGGAACTCTCTCATGTGTTTTATGTAACCTACGAAATAAGGAAAAAGGTCTCATTTAGACTTCCGTCTACTTTCTACACAGGAATTCGATACTATCCTTCATTGAAAAGCTCTATATAATATATATCAGTGTACCCTTGGTGCCTTCAGTTGATGAACTAACAAAATATTTGGTTTTTCATGTAAATATATGACTCAATTTTATTCAGATACAGATATGAAGGCTTTTGTAACTGTTAGTTACATAGATTAAGCATACCTTACTTATTCATATAAGAAATTCTCATTCAGAATGAGAAAAATCTGAGCATAAACATGGCACCATGGTTGTAATGCTGTACCTGACTTCATCTGATGGGTCAATGTCAAAATGCAAATCTGAAGCATTCACAAAGGGAAAGGCAATCTAAAACCCTTCATCTGTGATGCATAAACTGTGTTTCATGAACCAATCAACTAAGAATATTGTATAAAATTACCTTCCAGATAAATGTACAAGACACGAGAAAGTGGATTTTGTATTATACATTGGATCCCATCCTTAGGCCAGGGGATTGTGTATACATGTTCTATATAAAACCACTCCAAAACCAAACCAAATAGAATATCCAGAATGTGTTAACACTCCTAGTTCCAAGCATTGTTGATAAGGCATTTTTGATAAGGCATATTCAACCTGTATCACATAAAAAAATTGACACTGATAAACATGAGGCCAGGTGAAGGATTTTACATAAATAAATGACTAGCTATTTGGGGAGGAAGCATGCTTTTATGAAGTTATCAAAAGAAGAGGAGAGAAGTTGAAAACAGAAAAGAAAGGGGGGAAAACAGAATCTCACCGAAGGAGAGGAGAAAACGAAAAGAATTTCTACAAAGAGCCATGCAGTAAATAGTATGTGGTAGCTCGTGTCATAACTTGATAGAGCTAGAAAACCCTGGAGACAAGTAGATGGCCACGTCTGTGAGAGAGTTTATAGATTAGGCTAACCAAATCTGACTTAGCCTGGAGACCCACCCTAAACGTAGGTGCCACCACACCTTGGGCTAGGGTCCTAGACTGAACCAAATAGAGAAAGTGATCAGGGTACCCATGTTTAATCTCTCTCTCTCTCTCTCTCTCTCTCTCTCTCTCTCTCTCTCTCTCTCTCTCTCCTTCTCTTTCTCTCTGCTTCTTGTCTCTGGCTGCAAAAGTAGCCCCTTTCTTAACTTGCTTCATCAGAAACTTTGTCTCAACCATGACATAAGTCATTTATACATATTTTAAACAACTTGCAGAATTTGGACAGTTAATGATATACAGAATCAAAGCATATCCACACCCTATGCAGTGTCACCTACCACATTTGTCCCCTAGAAAGTACTTGGTACTTCCCTGTATCTGCAGTCATCCCATTTGCTTCTCTCCAGCTTGCATACAGCGACCTCAATCTTCCTAGAACTCCTCTGAGCACTTCTCCAAGTGAGAATGAACTGAGGAGAGGGAGGCTGACAAATGGCTTCCTAGAGCCTAAACGTAAGGAGAAAGAGGTGGACCTTGGCTGGTTGTTACTGTTTCTTTAACAGAGAAGCGATTGTTGAAAATCCATGGTAACATGCTTGCCTGACATGTAAAAGGTCATGGGATCTTAATACTCACCACTGCCAAAGAATGGAACAGTCTTTCGTTAGCTTTCATCATCAAAAGATAATTGGTAACACTTCTGAAACATTCCACCATTCATTCCTTCACCAAGGGATTGACTTTTGGTTATTTGCTTAAAGAAACAGTTGACCAATACTGAGACACCACTTTGGATTTCTACCACATGTACTAGAGTTTGATTCCCATGGACAGTCACCAGATCCCATGGGGGACATCTAATGCCTCAAAGTACTACCTCTAACTTACTACACTGCTTACAGTGTAATGTTCCATGGTGATGCACACACAAGTCTTAACACGGTTACCTTGAAGAATCATTTGGCTCCAACCATTCTGCAGAGTTGACATTTCTGAACCATCAGCTCAGCATGACCTGGATGGACACCATCTGGCCCTGAGTTCTTAGCAGGCTGGTTGCTCATATTGTTTTCTGCCCATGGAAATGCAGTGGCACCCTGTCACTCCAAGAATGGATCAGAAAACAAAACCATCTCAGGATATTCTTGAGCCATTCAGTGTTTGATCCTCTAGAACATTCTCTACAGTCCTTCTGCATCGTTTCTTCACGTCCCCTTCCTACCCAGAAATCGTGTCTTACTTACTGATCCATGTATGAATGAGGGCGCATTTTCACAAGAATAAATGTATACCTACATTCCATGCGTATTTTGACACGCGATCAATTTGAAATAAAAATCTAGTGGTATTTTCTTTTGTCTGTGGAATGCATTAAATACTTGCCATATTCTGTACAATGGGGGAAATTCCCTAGACTCTTAGCATTTATTCCTAAGCAGATATTATCTTTTTGTCCAGAACATATTTTATTTGACTCCAGTGTACCTTCAGTATTTTAAACAAACTGAATTGCTTCACATTATAGTTCATTCATTAAATTATGTTATTAACTGGTTACTAAGCTAAATATTTCTACTGAACTGAAGTAAGAAAAAATTGTACGAAAATAGAAAAAAAGGCAGCATATGAAGTAAGAATTGCAATCATTATTTATAGAATTTTAGGAGAGCAGAACGGAGCTATCTTGATCTATTAAGGTTTCCTGGGCTCCCGTCTAGCGTGGTAGTAGTGCTGTCCTTCTAAGATGGGTGTAAGTAACGCCACTTGGGTCCCGGAGACCCTGTTACTTCAAGCCTTTCCCATAGTACACAGAAGTCACATGAAGGAGGGAGCTTGGGGGGGAGGGAAGGTGGGCAACGGGAAGTGAAGTGGCACAGGGCATGGAAGGAGGAACTAGGGAGAGAACAGATGGGACGGAGGCGGCCAAATTTATCGTGTTACACAGAAAGGCCTGGAGGAGCTTCTGTGCAAGGACAAGAGCGTTAATTAAGGAGGAAATGATGAAGAAATAGAGAGCAAAACCTACCTGGGATTTCCTAATTAGAGATTATAAGGGCATAACCTAGAATTGGATGAATCTATATATAATGCATAAAAGAGAAGACAGGTAGACTGTATGTTGTTTATCTATTCCTATAGTCTAAATATATATGACATATACCTATATATGACATATACATAAATGTGATATATACATGTATATGGCATATATCTATATATGTGACATATACATATATGTGTGACATACACATATATAAAATGAATTATATATCTGGAAGACACAGAGATTTCTCCCTTGCAGAAAAGTCAATAAAACCTTCGGGAAAGTGGTGTGAACTCCAGCCCCTCCTGCATTCTCCCATCGTCATATAAAGCCTCGTAGTGCAGAAATGGTTGTTTTGTTTTCAGTTCCCAAAACCTGCAGTGAACTTCTTACTGGAAATCAGCCCCTACAGTGTCTGTGTGGGAGGGGGGAGCTTCCTGAAGGAGTTGAGTAACACATGGGAAGGAGAGACGTGCCATCACCCAGAGGGGCTGTAATACAAGCTCTTTGGGGAAATCCCTCATTCCACATCTCTCTGACTCTGTAGTAACACATGATGTCTTCTCCTGTCACAGGATCAAGAGAGAAGGCCAAAAGAAACTCAGCACCACGAGATAAGTGACTCACTATAGAGCCAGACAAGAGAACTCTGCAGAGATCTACTGTGCGTTTGTTTTCATGGTCTTCCTCCCTGGGCACATCTGAACATCTTACAGCCATTGGACAGTCACAAGAATGGGTCACTGGTGACATGGAATCCGTGACTATTTACGTTTAAATGCTACTCTGTAAAGAAATCAATGTGTTTAAAAGCACCTCGTCCTCTTTACCTCTCCCTCCCACTGAGACTATGTCCATCAGTTCTCCGGCTGATGAATTATCCTCCCTGACCTATGGAGGTCAGCCTCACCAAGCCAACATGGACCCATCACACTAATGACTGAAAGTGGCACGTAAGCGATATCCTTGAAGCCTGGCCATTTTCAAGAAGCCTTCACCACAGACATTTCTGAGGAGATGGGCTAACTGCACCATGAAGCTCCGTGGTTTGCAGGCTGTGATTTAGAATCCCCGCTCGTGCGCACAGACATTTACCTCACACCACTATGTCTCATTACTGGAAATTGATGAAACGAGCTGTAAGTCACCACTAGCAAGCAATCCATTGGGCCATAACAAAAGAATGATAATCCTTTCAGTCAGATATAATATGCTATGATAAGCAGCATAGGAAGACAAAGCTTGCCAAGGAAATTCATGACAATGTTTAAGTACGAAGTGGACAGTCACCTAGAGAAGGTATTGGGATATGTTCCGCAAAGGCAAGGGTGCAATCATGCCACATTTCATACAAACTCAGTAAGAGGACAGCAGCCAACTTTCCACAGACTCCCTTCTCTGCAGTAAGTGGTGATAGAAAGCCCCCTACCTGCCCATGTTCTGCCTCCATATGCACAGCTACTGGGAGGATCCTACCCTGACACCAGGAACTACTCAAACGTGGAGACGTTTATAGAGTTCCTATAAACTGTTAATGCTAGCATGGATCCTTTTGAACCTGGAATTAGAACCACTATTGATTGCTTAAACAAGTATTTATTGATTAACCACTAGCTACAAACTCTAAGTAAACTATGAATGAGGAAATGCAGGCTGTTAATGATTGTGCATTTTGCTATCAAGAGAATATGCCCAGACAGGCCTAACCTCCAACATACTAGTGTCTATATTTGCCAAATATATGATATGTAGGTTTAAGCACATCAATAGTGGGGAGTAATTATGAGGGGAAAGGGATGATGCATTTGAGGGTGGAAATGTTTGTAAAACGTGAATTAAATCTTCTAATACCATAAAATACATTTCCTCTAAGTTTTTAGTCATCAAGACAATTTATCTCACAGATAGCTTCAGGCCCAGATGACATCATTAAAGGGCTCCAGAGTCTAAAACCTAAATCAAAGAAGCTCTTGACCTGAGTCAGGATCAGATGGGATCTTAACTGATGCATGACATAAAATCAGATAAGTACCCGGACCCTGTGCGGGATGTGTACAGAGCAAAAGAAAGTGAAGTGAAATTGTATTAATGAAGCCAATTAGATAAGAGGCCCTAATCTCAGAAATGTCTCTTGTAAGTATTTTATATCTATGACATGGCCTTTCCAACATTCAGTCTGCATAATTCAGGTGCAGATGAAGGCAAACCTGTCTCTAAATGCTGACAGAAATCATGGGAAACAGGACCTTCTGGGCGAATGTTTCAAGATAAGTATTATAAGGTTTTGCCCCTTCTCAGACAGTGTCTACCATTATTAGCTCCAATTGACGAGTTCCCAAGTATACCAGCTTTCAAATAGAACACCTTGGAGTTTGCCAGTGCACACAGCAAATGCCCACAAGTAGCTGAATCATACTGTCAAGTTTGCTTTTTGTTATTTACTATCACACAATTTCATTGTTTAGTTTTTTATTAACTACAGAAATTGTGCCTTTCGATTTAAGAGGTTTATGTGGGCTCAGGGTCCTTTCAGATTTGGACAGTAGGAGACTGGGGCCATCTACTCAAAAATTTCCTATTAAAACAAAAAAGTAAACAAGTCTAGTAACCTACCAAAGTCATCTTTGTTAAATTATTTTGAGGAATAGTGAATCGGACTGACCAGGAAGACAGACGTAACAAGCTCTGGGAAGTGCAAGAAAACTGCACACCATTTAGTTGTCTTCCCCTCCGTGAACAAGGATGCAGTCTCAGGCTACCTTGTCATTTTTTACCACTGGATTCAGGTACAATGAAGTCATCATTAAGGATGTGATTTTATAATGTGTCTGACTTTCGAAAGTTACATAGGGTATATTTTTGTTTTAGTTCAATAGTGTTATCTCCTGGGCTTCGGTGCAACATCTGGAACACAATGTTAGTACACATTACCTCATTACAGAATTACTAACAGTGATGAAGACAGTAGAGTGGGAAGAGGCCTGGCCTGGCCTGGCCTGGCCTGGCAGCAGGGTAGCCAGGAAATGCTGTGAGCCTTGCAGAAAAGGAGAGACAGCAGGGAAACATCTCTGCTGAGTTGCATCTTGAGGCTGGTTCCTTTCCAGTAGTTCTTGGTACCCTCATTTTAGGACCATCAAATGGAGACTGGTGGACTTAAGGCTTTGCAGTGAAAGGTCACTGGGGTACAGAGGTGTGAAATGAATAATTAGAGATAGATCATGTAGCTCAGAGGGTCAGAGAAAAGCATGAAGTCGGTAAAGAAGCAGGAGAGGCGAGTTTGGAGGAGGTGTGAACATCTGTGAAATGGGAGTCCATGGTCCCAGAATAAATTCAGGCTATTGACATTGAAAAGATACAGGTATGGCTGCAGCAAACAGGTCCTGAAGAAAAACTGCAGGAAAAATTTCACATATTAATTATGTTCTTATATACCCTGGGTAAAAGAAAGACATAGCAAGAAAACACACTGAAATCAAAGTACAAAATAACTGTTTCCACTCAGCCAATCAGGAGCTGTCGCAAAGTGATGGACAGTTTTAGGCATGCCTTGGCAATTCCCAGGTCAAAATAAAAAACGTTTTTGAAAGGCCTGGTGGTGGATGGTGGTGCACACCTTTAATCCCAGCACTCAGGAGGCAGAGGTAGGCAGATCTCTTAGTTCGAGGACAGATTGGTCTACAGTGTGAGTTCCAGGACAGCCAGGCTACATAAAAAAATAAAAAAAATAAAAAACCCTGTCTCGAAAAATAAAAAAAACAAACATCAGTAAGAAAAACCTTTTAAAAGGCCAAGGATATACTTCAGTGACAGAGGGCTTGCCTACCATAAACAAGGCCTTAAGTTCAAGCCCCAGTACTAGAAAAAGAAATTAAAAAAAAAATTGTAGATTTTAAAATTCTATCAACTTAGTATAAAACCATCAGATAATTATAAAACAATGACTATGAACTGATTGCTATGAATAACTAGAAATATAAACTGGAATTTTTTTGGCTCAGACATCTTTTTGACTAAAGTGATACCTTCTGAATTTCCTGTTTTGTTCTCATAAACATAAAATGTGAATGTTTAAATACTAAAAGAAAACACTCACTTGCCAAACCTGTACATGAACAAAACTATTTTTCTAAAGGCTGAATATACCCCATAGCAGATACAGATTACATCACAAAGCTGGTTACATTGCTGTTGCTGTAGGTAAAAGAAAGAAATGAAGCCAAAATCCTCTGGAGAAGTCCCACCAGGCATTAATACAGAACACAGTATCTCCTCTAGAAGCATCTCTCTGGAAACTTCAAAGAAAAGATAATCCAAGAGCCACAAATCAAGAAATAACCTGCAATATTAAATTTTAAATTCACTAAGAAATAATGGTGAGAGGGCTAAGGTCTCAGAAAACAAACTGGAATCTATGCTGACTACTGACTTGTGTTAATTTGGATAGCTAGCAATCGTTTCTTCACTAGAAAAAAACAAAACAATACTTGCTAAAGAAGAGAAATTAGAAAGCACACTAAATTTTACAGCAGAACCCATGCCAAGATCTATATTACATGTCAAATATTCCTGGGGGAGACAATAAGTTGATAGAAAATTTAGTATTCTATGTTAAATTTGACCTCAGCTTGGCATTTCTTTTTAATTTTGGTCCACAGATTATTTATCTTTCAAACCCAGCTCCATTATTTCCTTGATAAAAGAGCTAAAGTTCGTAGTCACCAAGGATTTATGCCACATCCTCTCTACCCTTAAGTTTAGGGATGTATAATACCATGGGTTTATCATGACTCTGATTATTAATATCATCATTATTATTGTTCTGTTTTGTTTTTGTCTGTCTGTCCTAGGAGATGGAGCCTCGTGAGGATGGCTGTGTGGTACTCAGCATTATGCTTTGATGTCCAGGGCACTTGACTAGGTTAGATACCCCGCCCGCCCGCTGCCTTTATGAAAGTACTTCTCACTCTCTCAGCCTCCACTCTGTCTTCTGGAAAACAGCCATACAACATTTACTGCGTGAATTTCCCATGAAGACATGAGTGCTCACACTGGGAAACACCTGGAACCCAGACTCCCATTTAACGCTGACATCAGCCTGTGAACCATTACAACACACAGCACAGAGACAGTTCAGAGTGCAGCAGAATCTACTATCTACTCCCTCAAAACAACAGTGACCAAACCAACAAATATAACGAACGTAAGCTCAGAATGTGGTGGCTGCTGATCATTTCTTCTTCAAAAATGAAAACAAGAATAAAAAGGAAATTATACCCTTTCTCCTCATATGCATATGTGATCAATTTGACCTAAATTCTAGAGACTCCGCCAAACACTCTGATGTTCATTCATGGTCTGCTATCATAGATAGCCATGTAAAAAGAGTGGAATTACTTCATCTGGATGAGCCCTCTCTGACTGTTACAGTATCAACTAATTCTGATCTATAGAAGGTTCTGTCCACCATCCCGCTAACTGGTTAGAATACATGTGAATTGCTAGAACAGCTATTAGCCTCAAAGGGTACTCAGAGAGAAGAGCTGTAAAGGCCTTGCTTCACAGGATTATTTTATGGAATACAGCATATTTTAAAAAGACTAGATTGAAATCATGCAAGGCAAACTGTGCTTTGCAATTGTACTCTCAGACAAAGTCACAGTATTTGGACTCTAAACAAAAGACTTATCAGAGGGCCTCTGAGCATACAGGACAAAATATTTACTCTTTCAAATCTCAACTAGGTACCCTGAAAATGTACGTCTGTTCTATTCCACTAACCACGCGATATTTATCTACACGTTGAGCTACTGTTTGTTAAAACTTAATTCGAATGCAGTTCTCTGCATCTGAAGAGCCAACGAACATTCTCTAGAGAGGAGCTGGCAAAGCTGACGGAAGGGCTGCCAGGGCTATTTCTGGAGGTGATCGTCATTCTCAGGATTATCCTCTACACTGATCTCTAGGGATGCCAGCACACACACACACACACTTCAGGAGAACTCACTTGACCCCGAAGGCGCTCATCTTACCACATCTTGAAAACACCTGTCATACAAAACTCATCAAATGGGACGATAATTACCTGCTGGTGTTTCTTTTCCATTTTTCACACTGTGAGACCCTCATGGGCTGAGACAAAAGCCATTCATCTTCGCATCCAGAGCATGACATGGTCACTACTTATAAAAAACACCATAGAATGATACAGATACGTTCCTTGCCTTCGATAAGGTGACAGTGAGTATATAATGCCTTCAATATAGTACACACTAATGGAGGTAGTGGATGAGAACATGTTTCCCCTATAATATGTACTATCTAACCTGAGACTTGACGAATGACAGGAGGAGAGTGAGGGATAAGGATCAGCCTACTCTGGGCAAAGCAAAGCAAGGAGAAAGAGAGGTAGAGTAAAGAGAGGAACAGGAATGGGAAGGAGACCATGTCCAGAGATGAGCCTGGAGGCACCAGGAGGGATCTGTTTCATGACTAGTATTTAAAGCCATAGTAAAGGTCTTAGTGCCAAAGAAAGAATCTGTCTACTGGTCAGCCTAAACAGAGGAGTAGCCCATTGTAGAAACCTTACTGATACTGGGCTGGAGTGTCAAAATATTGAAGGCAGATGGGCCAGTTAGGAAGTAGTTCAAGCAAGCCAGGTACAAGGTTATTTGGGAAGAGAAAAATGGTGACTGATACAGAGAAGAGGATCCAGGCTACAGAGATGTTAAAGATGCTGAGGAAAATCCTAAAGCAGTGTGCTGTCCGTGGACAGGGTTAGCAAGAAGAGAAAGAAAAGCCAAAGACCACTTCCAGGTCCTGGGCTGCAATGGTTAATCCTGATGGCCAACCTGATTGGATTAGAAGGGCCGAGGTTATGGAAGCACACTCGAGGAGAGGACTGTGAGGATGAAACGAGGCTTAGGAAGACCTGCCCTAAGTGTGGGTGGCAGACAATGTAAAAGGCAAAGGGCAGAAAAGTGCATGCCCACAATTCCCCACTCCCTGCCCTCTCTCCTGACTCTCTAATTGACAGATTGCTGCAATGCTCTCTCCATCATGAGGAACTGAAACCTCTAACATCAAGAGCAAGCTAAAACATCTGTGCCTTGAAGTTTCTTTTCTCTGGTATTTGTCACAGAAGCAGACAAGTGAATAACACACAGGCCCAGTGAAAAAGGTGCCAATCGCCAAAAGCAAACAGCTCACTGGAGTTTCCTTATAATGTGCTAACTTTTGAGTTTTCAGGGCCCTGAAATGAAGTAATCCAACAGAAAGTTGGACATGGTTAGATAATTCCAGACCAGACTCCAAAATCCACAGAATGCTGACCAATCAAGAAAACTACATGAAACCGGAAATATGAAGTGGACATCAGCATAAAGGGCGTGAAGGGAACCCTAAAAACAGCCAGCAAAACTTGAGGAACAGAAAGACCAGAAAAGGAGACATGCTACGGTAGTCAGAGGGATCTTCAGAAGGACATTTCAACAACCACAAATGAAAGAGAAGGGGGCATTTTCACTGGCTCCAGTAAGTAGGAGGGCTATGAGCCTTGGTGTTGAACAAAGGTTTAATAGGCCATCAGAGTTAGGAGCCATTGTGGGATGGGAATTGGAAGTGAAAGTCGGAAGTCAGTGAAGAAAGCCTACTCATTCCCAAAGCATGGTGGGAAATAAAAAAATAATAAAAGGTAGTAATAAGGGGCAACTCCAGAATATTTTGTCTCTTAAAAAGTATGTTTTCCAGTCATTTGAGTAGGATTCATTACATACTGAAGAGATTTTCTTTATATAAATCAGCTCGACTGACTAGAAATAGGAAATCAAAGATGTTGGAAGAAATGTAAAAGATATGATCCATTTGTTTTGGAACAGTCATTTGTTCAGCATCAATGAACATGGATCAGATACTTAAAACATGCACTGGTTTCTTCATTCAGCTAACTGTACGTGATACCTCGAGACATTCAGTGTGCTTCTCAATATAGTAATCCACCATTCTGCCCACACACATCTGCTACTTTTAAGGACATTCAAGGTTCCATCTGGACAAGACATTCAGCATCACACCTACCTCAGACCAACAGCAGAAAAAAGCTCACACCTCCTCCTCAAGGTGAAGGACACTTCCTGTCTTCAGGTTTCAAAATAGTTTCTCTGTTGATGTGTTGCTAAGGATGCCAGCGAAGATTTTGATTGCTAGTAAAGAGAAAGGACCCAAGGAGGAGCAAGGCTGCTGGAAAAGGAGCAAGACCTCCATAAAGAAAATCACAGTGCTTATGCATGCAAGGTTAGAGACCACCTACAGAGATGGAGGAAGAGGCTATGTTGCTGGAAAGAACAATGCTGAAAAATATCCATGATCCCTAAGTTATGAGTTAAGGTTTCTTTGTTATACCAACTAATAGCTTAAAGTCTTTATTTAAAATTTAGCAAGCTTATTCTGACACTAAATGGAAATGGAACAGGCCACAATGATGAAGATAATTGTAAATGAATTATTCTTAATATAAGTATAAGCAGTAAATCAAGCCACTATATTTCTTGACTTTATGTTAGTCCCCAATAATGACACAGATAAAGCAATATTTGTTTAAAACTGCACCTTAATAGCTGAGCAGTTAAATGATCTACCTTGCCTGCGATCCCATCTCCATATTTGCATATTATTAATTTGGCTCTTTGGGCTTCAGGTGTGTTTCTGTGGCCTCTCTCTTGACCCCTTCCTCATGGTTCCAAATCTCCATCCTCCAGCTGATCTCTCTCTCCCTTTCTCTTTCCTCTGGCTGGTGGATGTCCCGCCCTATTCTCAATTCTGCTCAGCCATTGGGTGATCAGCACTTATTGACAAGGCAGAGAATAAATAATAAGAATTATTTACACAAACTTGAGACAGGCGATTCTTGGTATAAGCATTACAATGCCATGTCCAGATTGAAACAAGATATGAGGACAGAGAAATCTACATTTGAATAACACAAGGGTAATCTTTACACAGTGTGCAAAAACTGTGTAAAGATTACCCTTGTGTAAACTGTGTACAAAAATCTGTTATGCCTACAGATAATCTTTAAGAACAAAGCTGGAAGACAAACATGATGAGACTTCAAGCCTGAATTTAAAGACACAGTAAAGTGTGTGGTATTAGTGGAAGGATGGAGAAATAGACAAGGAGATCAGAGTTCAGATGCTGATTTATAGTAAAGCTGCCAGGAAACAATGGAGGGTCATGGGAGCATGGGAGAAAGAAATGACCCCTGACCCCTATGCCATACCACACACAAAAACACTGGTAGATGGACAGAAATAAATTTAAGATGACAAAACTTCTGGAAGACAGCATAGAGAAGTTCCCTCATGATCTAGAATAAGATAAGTACTACATAAAAGGCAAAAAGAAAAAATAGTTCTCACAACAATGAAGTAGATTGATAAATCTGGCTTCAAAAAAGTAAAAATTTCAACTGATCTAAAGATAGCATAAATAGGGCCAGCGAGAGGACTTAGTTGGTAAAGCACCTGCTTTGCAAATATGGGGACATTGAGTTCTATCTCCAGAGCTTCTGTAAAACAAGCCTGCTACTCTCACTCACATTTGTCATCCCAGTACTTCAAGGCAGACACAACAGGAGGACCACCTCCAGAGAGCCTAAGCTAAACAGTAAGTCTTAGGTAAAAGAGAGACTCTGCCTCAAAAACAATGTGGTAGCATCTAAGGAATGACCCCTGAAGTTAACCTAAGCCTACACATCCACAAGCACACATGTACAACATGTGCCTACATGGGCACGTGCATGCGTGTGCATGCGCATGCAAACACACACACACATATGCACGCACGCATGCATGCATAGCACACATACGGAGGGTAAGTCACAGATGTGGGGAAGTAAACTACTCTATGTATCTGAAAAGGGTTCCTATCGTTTATTTAAAAGTAGTTTTTTACAAACCAGAAACTAAAAGTGAGACAATTCAACTTTCTTTTAATGGATAAAGGGTTCAACAGGCATTTCACAGAAAACACTACTCAAGTGGCCATGATTAACATCTATAACAATTTAAGTAATCAGAAAAAATGTCAAGTTAAAATCATAATAAATTATTACTGAAAACCCATTGAAATAGCTGGCATATTTTTAGGTAAAAAAAATAAATAACTGTCGCAAAATGTTACTGAAAACGCAGACTAACTGGAGCGCCTGCACACTTCTGTAAGTAAGAGTATTAACATATTAATATTCTTAATCACTTAGGGAAATCATTTGGCAGTATCTACTCAGACACAGGTATCTATCACTCATCAATGCTACCCCTATGCAGAAGTACCCCTACATATGCACACACACACGCACACACGCATACACGCACACACCATGCATGGAAGCACTATTAAGAACATTTAAGATATGAAAGTAACTCAAAAACACATCACAAGTAGAATCGAAAACAATTCTAAATCTGAGAAGAACCTCACATAGCAGTGGTAAGAATAAATGCCAACACATGCAACCAACCATCCATAAACCCCGGAGACAGATACTAAGCAAAGAGCCCAGAGAATGCTACATAAACACAAACTATAAGTACAAACTATGTAACTCCACTCTAAGCAGTGCTGACCTGGTGCTGAGGTCAGAACAGTGGTTATCTCTGATAGACAACAGATCCAGAGAGCTTCAGGTTTGGAGTGCTGATGGGTGGTGATGCCATCTCTTGTTGGGCCTTTCCTGTAAGATCTGAGTACTGTCTCAGTATGTCTGTGAGAGTCTGACATACACAAATGAATACTGGAACACAATAATAGAGTGCCAAGTACAAACCGTGGTCTTATACAGAAACATACCTACAGATTTGGGAGCTTAAATGGCATTTCTAACAATAAGCATGTTAGAAAATTGAATACATTTCTGTAGCCCATATACATGCATCTGTCAGAAGCCAGCAGAGGCAACTGTGAATATTGTCACCTAGAGACAGAAATGTAATTTCATACCCTAGAGCCATACTCTGAGCCTCATCCCAGCTGAAGTGAGGAGGCAATTCTCTGAGCTGCAAACTCCTTCTGTTTGTCCCTAGCACCAAGAGAGCAGACCAGAGTAAAGGCAAAGCCAGGCCCTTTGTCTGCTTCATCGCGGTATCAAATGGACAACACCAACATGTGAACCCTGTGGTGAAGAGCTGTTTCTCTTACATGCTATATTGCAAGTAAAATATCATCATAAATAAAAACTTCACCTTGTCATTTGGGGAGAGTGAAATAACTGGAATTATGTTTAAATAGACTTGAGTCTATTTCTTCTGTCTCTACCCCACACTCTGTCCAAGGCTGTTTCTGCAATAAACAACTGAAAAAAGGTCACTGGCCTTGCGGGGATAGTCCCTGCTGCACCCTGAATCTGTCCTTTACTTATACGCAACTGAGAGACGCAACCCCACGTCGAGCTTTCATTTGAGTGTGTCATGAGCCTGAAGTTAAAAATCCAGTGATCGAGCAAATAAGTAAGAGGGAAGGAAGGACCCTTCAATGGATCCAGGGTCAGAAGAAATCTGGAAGAAGTTGCCCAGCCACTTGTGAGAAAACTTCTAGAATTATCATATCTCCAGTCAAAGCTATAAATTCCCTCCAAGAGCTAAAACAGTGCAATTAAAACACATCCATATCCTTCAGCAGGACAAATGCAGAATGCATGTATGCACAAACACAT
>NW_021604767.1:1471118-1473651 GCF_004785775.1 Grammomys surdaster
ATGCACAAACACATCCGTATCCTTCAGCAGGACAAATGCAGAATGCACGTTGTTAAGGGGATTGCGTTAAACACCTGTAATGCTCTATACTCCTTGTCTTAAACTCCAGAGCTAGTCACCAAGTGCTGAGGTCTGACATTCCCCTTCAGTTTTTCGTGGCTATGAACTATATGCCTGACCCAGTATATGTTGCCTTTCGAAATAAAGACAATAATGGCAAATGGTAAAGATTCTTGGGGCTCTTGTCAAAGTAGGAAGCTTTGAACGGCCTTTTTAAAAAGTTTCTAGATAAAACTTACAGTCAAATTAAATTCTTTTTTCCACTGCCAGGAAACCAGATCAGTACCTTGTCCAGTCCTCATTAGAGAGGCTTCCTCCATTAGCAAGTGGGGGCTGATGCTTCCTCCATCAGCAAGTGGGGGCTGATGCTTCCTCCATCAGCAAGTGGGGGCTGATGCTTCCTCCATTAGCAAGTGGGGGCTGATGCAGAGACCCATAGCCAGGCATTATAAAGAGAGTCTAAATTGGAGTCCCCATCAGGTCCCTCCCCTCAGACCTCTGGAAAGCCCAAGGAAGTGAGGAGGTAAAACTGTAGTAGTTTTACCTCCTCGATGTGAGGGCTTTGGGCTTTTTCTTATTGTATCGAGCTCTGCCGTGATTGACTGTCTCTTAGAGGTCTGCTCTTTTCTGATAGAGGAACAAAGGAGAGTTGATAGGGAAGAGAGGAGACGGAGGGGAGCTGGGGGAGTGGTGAGAGGGCAGCGGTAGTTGGGATGTATTGTATGAGAGAAGACTCTATTTTCAATTAATTTTTTTCACAAACTAAATACTTATTTTACCATTTCCTTTATAAAACTAGTTGCCAACTCTATCTAAATCGCATTAAGACAAAATAGAAATAAAATTACCTTTATTATTTTTAATGAAAAAAAAAACTCCAACCTTCTCTGAAATCAAGATAAACACAAGGCTAATGAAAAAAAAAGCCAATGGTCAGAATTTTCAAAGAGGGTAGAGAAGTCTGAGCTTGTAAACCTGGGGCCTAGACACCCAAGTGGCAATGAGAAGGGAGCACTGAGAAGCAAGAGATTAGAGCAGGAGAGGCAACAGGTCACACTCGTGGGAAGTTTCATTTAAACTAATCAAAGACGCAGAAAGGAATGTGTATTTTCAAATCAGTCGAACACCACTGGCAAACAGGCAAATCATACTTGACTGTGCCTGGCTAGGGTTTGGTTTTGTTGTTTTTTAAACAGCTGGGCACAGGTCTGCCACTGACACCACTGTTTAGATTTGGCATGAGGCCTCCCAAAACAACAAAGCAGGTGACATTCCACAAAGACACGCTTCTAATAAATCATTCTGTCAGTTAGCCGGTAACATTTACATATCCTCCTTCCAACTCCTAATTGGCTAATCAGTTGCAAGCCCAAATTACATAGTACTGAGAGCAATAAAAAAAAAAAAACCCTAAGTGTGTAAACAGCATCACAATGGACCATTGTGCCGGCAAGTTTACCCTGTGGAAGCATGCTATTTCTGTTTGGGTAAAGAAAGCCTTCATAATGAGACCATTTTTATAAAGGCCCTAATCAAGCAAAAAAAAAAAAAAACAGTAGTAACACAATATTTAGTTTAGGGTACATATTAGTTTGAAGAGGAATAAAGCTTCATGCAGGAGGCAGAAGGATAGGTCAGGAAAGGAAGACTGGGGGTGGGGGGGGGGTCAAACTGTTTCCTTAATGTATGCCAACGCCACAAAGTGTTTCGTGTATATAAGTTATTCTATGGTTAAATGTTTTTCAATCCCTCTCTTCTCTACAATGTACAAGCAACCGAGTACAGAAATCAGGAGTTCAGGATAAACAAAGCACAGCTAGCTTAGCTTCCGTTTATGGAGAAGCATTGTGATCTTAATACTATTTCTAGCAAGAACGCTTATGGGGGCTTTCGCAGGACTAGCAGCGAGTTAAAAGAATGGCTAATATTTACCACTAAACATTCAGTCAAAGCCAGATGTCCCCATTGTAAGGTGGAATTTTTTAAAAAGTGGTTGTTACGCCTAAATGATAACTGAAAAAGGAAACTTTTTTTAAATCAAAGAAATTTTTTTCACCAAAATATTTCATCAAAATATCTCCATCATAACTGGACATTTTTAACAATCATGTGCTTCAACTTATGCATGATTTTTTTCATTGATCTTGGGTCATTTCCCAAAGATAATCAGGTCATTTTCCAATTACCTAGTACAGCATTTTTTATTATTCAACTGAATTAAAAATATTTAAGAGCTGTATATTATTGCTGGAGTGTTTATATTTTACTGCAATTTTAAAAGAATGAGATAACCACTGGGGGAAAATGTGTAGAAAATGCTAGTGAAAATCCAATTAATCCTTGTGTACAGGGTTATAACAGTCTTGGATGCTTGTGGTTTTCATTTAGATTAGGAGCAATGGGGGTGAGGTGGTTTGGGGACTGAAGTCAAGAATTGTTTTAACATAGGTTTTAAAAGAAGGAAGAAAAAAAA
>NW_021604767.1:1473751-1483461 GCF_004785775.1 Grammomys surdaster
AGGCATGGTTGTGGTCTGGAAAGCGGGGAGGTCTGGAAACAAAGACCAGGAAGAGAAGATAACCAGGAGGAATACAACAGGAAACCACCACAGAGGTTAGATGGTCCCCAAAAGAATACAGATTCCCAGAGGTCAGATTCTGTGGTAGTGTTACAAGGAAGTGACCAATTGGACTAAACATTTCTGGGAGCCTAAGTTATGTAAGGACTGGAAATGCTATAGCTGGTTTGGTGGTCGGCAATGGCTTTAATTAGAGCTGATTCTTTGGAATGAGGTGTGTTTAAGAGAGAACAGGAAAGAAGAGGAAGCTGGAAGCAGCCGCTCTGATTTTAGTTTTCAAGTTTTACTGAACATACACACACAGAAGTTGCATCGCATTAGGCAATTCAAGATAAAAACAAATTTTATTGTATTCTGTTGTGTTTGAGACGACAGATGGCACCGTGTGTTTGTATGCCGATGGAAAGAGGACAGTCAAATGGAAAACTATTCAACGGGGAAGGGAAAAGAGACAGTCTGTGTCATGGAATAGTCAGTAGACAAAAGGTCCAGTGTGCTCACACAACAGTTGACCAGATGAGGCAGACGGACAGACAGGGTTAAGTAAAGATAAGGTTTATGCATGACTCAAAACGGAAGTTCCTTTTGATTGACTTTATTCTCCTGAAACAAGCAACAAGGTCACCATGATCATTGACTTAAGAGTGGTTTCACAGTGAGAATACGTAACTGTGGAGTCCTATCCCCAAATGAAACATCTACAACACAACCCCTACACCCAAGGTTTAAGAAGACAGCACCAAACAGCAAACAGAAGGATTGTAAGAGTCAGAGGACAAGGATGACTTCTGTGTGATAGTTTCTTCTGTAGAGGACAAAAAAATGTTGCTGCAATGAGCCCTCAACAACATGGCTGCCTACAGGAAAACTCCAAAGACCACACTAGTCCACATACCAGCACAGACACAGGAAATTTTCATAAAGCCTCATGTCTAAATGAAGATAGGCAACGAATGGCTACTAAGGAGAGGAAAATCAGGGTTGGTTGGTTGGTTGGTTGGTTGGTTGGTTGGTTTTTCCAAGGACAACACCCCTATCCCAAGTGGTCATCCCTAAAGAAATGCAAATGAAGGCAACATTAATTGAAATCAATAGGAGATAAACAAACATGCACAATACATATCATACATAACACACACATATATAAAGAGGCCCACAAGTCAAGAAGGAATAGGAAGACATTGAAGAAATTAAAGTGTGTGAAAGTGATGAAAACACATTGTACAAGTGATCCTTCAATAATAATAATAATAATAAAATTATAAATTATTATTATTTTAAAGACAGTTCTCTGGGGAAGAGAAAAAGTTGAGAAAGAGGACAGACAGATGCCAAAGATACCAGGACTGATGAAAATGGGTAAAAGGCATTCTGCAATGAGAGGAAGCTGCCTAGAAGCTGAAATCTTTAGTCATAACTGTTCTTTAATACGCTGCCGCTGCTTGTATAGTCATGGCCAGGAGAGAAGCGTAGTTCACACAAGAGTACAGATCTTCCAAGTAGAAAAAGACTAAGGACTGAAAAAAATTGATGCTTAAAGGTATGCTGGTGTGTACTTCCTGAGCGTGGGCTATATGCTGATGCATAAAATAACAAGGAAACAAGTACATACAGAACTGTGAACGGTGGAGGCAGACAGACAGTAGGGCCAGCAAAAGGCCAAGGAGGGTCAAACATGCTCCTAGAAAAGCAACCTCACTTTTTCCTTACAATCTATGGCTTCTCAGACAATACACTTCCTTTCTATTTGTGTTTAGGGATACTAGCCCACTTTTTTTTTTTAACTTAATTTTTTTCCCAACCAGGTATGGTGGTACACACTTTTAATCCCAGCACTGGAAAGGCAGAAACAGCAGGATTTCTGCAACTTTAAGAACAGCCTGGTCTACACAATGAGCTCCAGGCCAGCCAGGGCTGCAAAGTGAAACCCTGTCTCAAAGCATAGACACACACACACACACATACACACACGTTTTCATACAATATATTTTGGACATGTTTTCTCCTCCCCTAAATCCTCCCAGATCCTCCCTACCACTCTACCTACCCAACTTTATATTCTAACCAAGGACACTTAGAATATATCAAATTTAAGTCACAGCATAATGACTTTGTACAGAAAACAGAAAGAAATTGGTTCCAACATGGCCACGGTCCAACTATGCGACTAACTTTTGATATTATATGGAAATTTTAACATAAAAATGATTCAAAATCACCATGCTTCCTTGGTCTCCAATAAAAACATTAAGTAAAACTAAAGCAACTGGGTTACGGCTCACATGAACACATCTCTTGGCTGCTCGCATCTCCGGTAGACACCAGCCTCTGGGCTGAGAGATATGCCTCTACTCTTTTTTGATATTAGTCACTACACAGCTGCTCGCCAACAGTTCTCATCTAGCGTCGCCTTACCATCCAGGTCAGCAAGGCTTTCTGAGAGTGGACAACAGCAAAGTTTTAGTGGAACGCACCCTGTGGCTTAAAGACTAAGTCTCCTGAGTGATGAGAATAAAGCAAACTTTTTCATCTTCTCCTCGTTTTGATATTCAAAGTCACAAATGAAATTTGGGTTTTTTTTTCATTTAAATGATGTTTTATTTATTCTTAGAAAATGTCATACATGTATACAATGTTTCTTGATCAGATCCCACCTCCACTTACCCTTCCTACTTTCCTTTATGTATGTAATTTTTAAAAATGTAATTTTTAAAAGTACCTATACTTACTGATCTAGGCTGTCTTACCTGAGAGCTTAAGCATTTAGTCCTTCTCCCACTCCTCAGTAGTATATTTAGTTAAACTATTAGTCTGTTATATTAGTCCTTACATAACCCCATCATTGCAACTCTTGGCTCCTGTGCATGGGTTTGGTTTGGCCATACAAATAGCAATTAGGATGATACTAGAGAGTGTCGAATTACCTAGTCAGGTTATACAATTAGCTGACATTATCTCATAATCCTCAGGACAACCCTATATGATGGGTATTTTTATTCCTCTGTTATAAATGAGACAAACAAATGAAAGAGAAGCATTTAGCCTTGCAGAAGGTAATTAATTTGTTCAAAGTCAGAGAGTTGATAGAAATGCCACAACTGAAATTCACTGTGACTCCTGAATCTAACCACTTATCTCTTACACTGTATGGTCCAATAGACACATAGTATCACTAATATTCATGGGCTCATATGTTCAATATAATTTCCCCAATCAACTGTCAGTATAGTTTGCTGAGAGTTCATGCTTATCATTATCATTTTATATTCAACTATAAAAAATGCCTTGAGAAATAGACATGTTCTTTCAGAGGACACAGTGAGTGATAAATTAGCCACAGACTTCTGGAGATTTCTGTGGGAGGAGCTCTGGCTTCAGTAAGTTTTCCATCCCTGACAGATGTCTCTGAGCAGCCTCTAAGAAGCCTTCTCACCTGCTGCTTTCCTCCAGGCTGAACCAGCCAGGAACACTAGACAGAAGATAGAAGCAAAGGTTGGAGTTCTGTTAGTTCTTTTTCTGTCACTGTGATGCAAAACCGTAACCAAAGCATCTTAAGGAAGAAAGCGTTTGTGGCTTACAATTCCAGAGGGGTAAAGTCCAAACTAGCAGGTAAAGCCATGACAGCAGGAACAGGAAGCAGAGAAATATTTCTTCACACAAAGAATGCAGAAAGAAAGAACAGGTAGTGGAGGAGGGGTGCAGGGGGAGACCATGAACCCTCAAAGTTCATTCCCAGTCCCAGTGATGTACTTCCCTCAGCAAAGCTCTCTCACCTAAAGGATACTTAATCTCCAGAGCCACCAACTGGAGACCAAATGTTCAAATACCTGAGCCTATGGGAGACACTGTTCCCTCAAAGCTCCATGGGGTCTTTTTTTACCTTACTTAATTCCTCAAGGGACCCTACACCATGTATGAACACACAGGCTACATACTTAGCAGGTCCCTCAGTTTGCAGCTTGCAAGGGTTATGCTGTGCTATGACTTCTATGCCCTATGTCCATAGGTAGATGTTTCCTTAATTACACTGATTCAAATTACTTACGTATAGTATGGCAAAAATCCTGCATAGAACTGAAGTGATCTGTTTGAACAAATAATATAGCATTTTTTAAAAAGGGATATCTATATATGTGTGTGGGAGGGGTGCCTATTCACATGTATGCAAGTGGACACCAGAGGTCACCTTTGGGGGTCATTACTTAGTAGCCATCTACCTTGTCTTTGAGACAAGTCCACTCACTGGCCTGGGATTCAGCAATTAATTAGATTGGCTAGCTAGGGAGCCAGGAGGGATCCGCCTACAGCTGCCTCTCCAGTGCTGAATTAACTGGCCTTAGCCATCATGCCTGGCTTTTTATAAGTGAGTCCTAGGGATGAAACTCAGATCCCCATGCTTGTGCCACAAGTATTTTACTGAGTGAGCTCTGTCTCCACTCCTGTGTGTCTTTTGACGAGCCTGAGGATGTTGGAGAACATTACAGAAAAGGGATGTCTCATGGTACAGCAGAGACTCTTTCAACAGACTCCTAATGCTGAAGAGCCAACATTTCAGATTGGACCTCATAAATCATTCACGACCATGCTACGTGCAACTGTAATGCAGGATGAAAAGAGCACACATGCAGACCTAGGGTTACCACACACAGAAGACCATTCTCACCTCTTCAGCCATAGTGATTCTATACTAATTAGGATTAGGGCATGAAGATTTATGTTTGGCTCAAGAATTTATGAGCCCAAACCAAATGTAGCTAATGCCAATGAGTTTTATAAACTCGGAGTTAAAGACAGCTAGTCACTTACATTTATGAGCTATGTGGCGAAAGGTTTGCAGTGCCCGGACAGGAAACTGTGAAGCTGAAGCGCCTTGAGAGATTTTTGGCATTTGTACTGTAGACATTCCAATCTAGAGGGCTAGCAGGACCGAGCGTAGACAAACATTTGCTCTGGTATTGGAAGGATCACAAAATGATCTAAAGTTAAGACAGGTTCTAAATGACTTAGTACTGCTCTTCGATGTCTAAGAATTTATCCCAAGAAAAATAATCACAGGTGTGCATAAGACTGATCTATTCCCACATTTGCTAAGACAATCAACAGACACAGCCATACGAAGCAATATGGACTTACTTTAAAGTATAACGGCATGGGAAAAGGCTTACACAATTTTCTTTAAGATCCAGGTATTAAAACCAGATTATGCAGGCTATTTCTAGTGCCAGTCCAAATGGAGCAAGCCGCCTTCACTTACCATTCCAAGTGATCACTAAAAAATGGAACACGAAAAGCAGCTAATCATTGAAATTTGGAAAACACACTATGGAAGGGCGACTGACTCTCCCACAGATAGGAATAAGGAGCACAGGATGACTTCCCAGGACTTGTCAATCTCCTTTGTTCCCCAGGTGTGAGCTGAGGGCAGGCTGCCTCCAGAAGCTGAACAGCAAGCACTGATGGCAGAAAGCCCTCAGGAGACACTTCTTCTCAGAGAGACTTCTGCACTCTAGAAATGGGGAGTCCACCTTTCTCTACCTACCACTTTGGTGTATTTATCTTCTCCCCTCACCCTTTGGCATTCCAATAAAAACCATCCCTCTGTATTAATTCAACGGAAAAATAACTTGTCCAAGAAAATAAGCCCATGGTAGGTTCTGAAGGAGGGTTGTGATTTATCTCTTCTCTTGCTTTTCCACAGTAAAGCACAGTAAAGGCACACCCCGGCTGTGTGGACAGCAAGGGAAGTGAAAACTCTCGAGAAGACCCCATGCTTTGAGCTAGGGGAGGCAGAACACAGAGACATGACAGACATGCCTGGAATTAAACATGAAGACTGTGGACACACAAATGGGTAAGAACTAACATCAGTCCCAGACACAAATGCAAAAAACCTAAAGAAACAGATTGATGGCTTCAAAACCTAAACGGCCACCTAAGTCAATGTTTAAGTCCCAGCTGACCTTAGTAGTGCAAGCTGGGACTTGAACAGACAAGACACAAACATCAGAGAACACTGAAAAGTCTACTGATACCAAAGCCTCCATGAAACAGAATATGAAACTGGAACCCAAATAGGATGATACCTAAAACAAACCAATGAGTTAACATATCCATCCGATGCTGAAATGGCCCAGAATCTCACATATTTTCTTAAAAGTTCAGGTTATTAAAACAACAACAACAAAAGACACTTGATGTGCACAAATACACAGAAAAATATGGTACTCAATATATATTTTGTAAATGGACAGATGCTAAACCAAATTTGGTCCGGACAATTGAAACCACAAGGCAACGAATTTAAGGCAATTCTTTGGAAATATCCTTTAAGGTAACTGTGAGCAATGTTGAATGGATGACAAAGAGAAGTGTATTGCCAGGCAACAGCAATATAAAAAAGAACCAGATAGTCACTTCAGATCTAAAACATAGACTATCAATTCCGGATGAGTCTGTTGTCAACTTGTCAGAAGCTAGAGTTATCTGGAAAGCAGAGCTGCACTAAAAAGATTCCTCCATCCAGACTGACTGCAGACAAGTATGTAGGGCATTTTCTTGATTAATGATTTATCATTTATTAATGATTTATGCCCAGCTCACTGGGGGCAACACTGCCCCTTGCTCTTGGATGATATAAGAAACAATGCTAATCAAGTCACGAGGAGCAAGCCAGTAAGCACCATTCCTCCATTACCTCTGTTTCAGTTCCTTCCCTGACCTCTCTCAGTGACTGACTATAGCCCAAGAGTTGTAAAATAAAATAAACCCTTCCCTTCCCGTGTTGTTTTGGTCATGGTGCTTTATCATAGCAATAGAAACCCTAAATGAGACAATATCCAACTTTTAAAATCTCTGTGGATGTGCCTGGTGGAAGAATGTGGGCAGTAAAGGAATCAGTACCTTCAGAGCTGGATCAATAGAAATTATGTCCTCGAAAGGAAAAGGGGAAAAGAAGGCAACCCATCCAAGTGTGACCAACTGTGACACAATAACCTAAAGGACACAGTCACCGAGAGAGGGCTGAATGAAGAGCCACAGAAAGAATATCCAAAGAACTAATGGTTGAAATTTTCCCCAGCACTCAGGAGGCAGAGGCAGTTGGATCTCTGTGAGTTCCAGGCCAGCCTGGTCTACAGAGTGAGTTCCAGGACAACCGGGGCTACATACTGAGATGCTCCCCCCTTCGATCCCACAAAAAAATTCCCAAATTGAGTGAAAAGAGTGAAATGAACAAACCAACAAAACCCAACAATTCCAACTGCCGCACAGCTCAGAAATTCTCTCCTTCATATTCATGAGAAAGAAATGAAAGCCTTCGGTCACAAAACGATGCCTGATCATGAATATCCATTGCATCTATACTTATAATAGCCCAGAGTAGAAACAATCTTGATGTCCTCTAATGTGTGAATGGTTAAATAAGCTTGATACATCCATTAGCATAAAATATTAACAATCTATGAACATCCAGAGACTTATTCTGAATTAAATAAGGCCATTCCAAACAGCCAGATATGTATGGCTCTCCTAAAATTACATTGTTAAAATGATCTTTAAAATCATGGCAAAGGAGAGCAGACTAAGGTTGCCATTGGTCAGGGGTGGAGTGAAAGTAACGGTTACATTAGGTATCCCTGAGAAGATGGACAGGTCCACACCTTAAATGCTTCAGGTCCTGTCTCTCGGATGTCTTGCAATCTTTGATAAGCAGATCAAATAGAAGAGACTTCCACATAACCAAACCATCCACTTGAAATACACACCTTCTACCAAGGAAAATTCATTTTCATACAAAAATTGGAACACAAATGTTGACAGCAGTCGTTTTTTTTGTTGTTGTTTTTTTTTTTTTGGTTTTTTGAGACAGGGTTTCTCTGTGTAGTCCTGGCTGTCCTAGAGCCCACTCTGTAGACCAGGCTGGCCTCAAACTCAGAAATCCACATGCCTCTGCCTCCCAAGTGCTGGGATTAAAGGCGTGCACCACCGTTGCCGGCTAGCAGTACTTTTCATTATCACTACAAACATGAAAGAAACCTGAAAATGGAAACTTGGTGCCCTAAATTCAATCCCTGGAACCCACATAAAGACAGAACAAGAGAACACCACAGAGTTGTCCCACTAACCGCTACATATGTATAATAGCACATGCACACACACACACATACGCGCGCACGCGAGAGAGAGAGAGAGAGAGAGAGAGAGAGAGAGAGAGAGAGAGAGAGAGAGAGAGAGAGAGAGAGAGAAAAAAAATAGATTAAACAAAATGGACAAATTGCGGTACATTTAGCAACAGTGAACATGTTATTGATACAAGGCAGCATTCTTTCTTGAATTTGAAATCCATTGTGGTAAATGAATTAAAAAATAGATTTAAAAGCATACAGCAGCCTTTCTATTCTGTTTCTAGGAATAGGTAAGACCGTAGAGAAAGAACACAAATACCATCTGTAAAACAAACCTGTGGTTGGTTGACAGGTTAAGGGAGTGCTTAACTGTGAAGGGGCAGAAAGGCCAAGTTATGTTTTGGATAGTCATGATAATAATCACAAGATGCCATGAATTCATCTAAACCTAGAAAAACTACATAAAAGAGTATCTAATGTATGGAAATTAAAAATAAATTTAGAGAAAATATGCACAGATACTGATCTTATGTTTGCAATAATATGTGTATGACTGACAGAGTAAATATTAAATTACTACTAACATTGGTATCTGAGTAACATTTGTAATTTGAAAGTAAGTTATAAATATCATGCTCTTCTTGTAAATCTGGTACACATATACGTATATGCATGCAGGCATGCACCTATCTGTGGTATTTTTCTGTATTCCTATCGGCACACAAATGTCCAAAATAAATAACATCTAAGAATACTAAGATGTAAAGAAATTAGAAAAAACTGAGGTGGAAATTCTTTCTTCCCCTATGGGTTTATGTATTTTACAAATATTTCCCTTTTAATATTTTTAGACTTCAAAAAATAATAATTTGTGATCACAGTTGTACAAGTTTTCAATAACAACTACATATTGCATTTGAAGTTAACATTTTCCACGATATAAAAGCTTCTGTGATATAATAGACAGAGAAGGGCTGGTATGCTCCTCTCCCACCCCCTCCATCCCCCCACCCCAACCACCCCCACAGAATATGTTCTACTCCACAATGGAGCCTGTCAAAGGGTGTGTCACTTTCAAACAGAGCCTTCTCACTACACTGGGATTCACTGCACTGCAGGAGAGAAATGAGCCCTGTAACAGTCTCCCACCGGCTGCACAGAGAAAGCCTTGCTATTACAGAACCCCAGGCAGCCAGATTTTTCCAAGCTTGGTTGGAGCACAAGAACATCTGATTCAATGTTGAAAATTGTACTATTGTTCACGCCTCCACAGAAACATGTGACGTCTCAGGGCAACACAGAAAAACAGATGAAAACCCTCAAAAGCAGTTACCAGTTTTGCTGTTATACCAGACATGGGGGAAAGGCAAGGGTGGGGAGAGCAGTGACCTCAGCCTTTCGTCACATGACTTTCTGCAAGCTCAACACCATTCTCAGCTAAGAGAGAGAGGGATGGGTGAAGAAATCAGTTCCCCTCCTGCCACTCCCGTGACCAAAGTAGGCATCTGTTCTATGCCTGATCCAAAC
>NW_021604767.1:1483861-1519458 GCF_004785775.1 Grammomys surdaster
GGAGGGGAGGGGAGGGGAGGGGAGGGGAAAGGAGAGGAGAGGAGAGGAGAGGAGAGGAGAGGAGAGGAGAGGAGAGGAGAGGAGAGGAGAGGAGAGGAGAGGAGAGGAGAGGATTGGATTCAATGCAATCCAAAGTATTACTCTCCCCGTTTTTCTCCCAGATTAGGAAAAAAAATTACTGGATCCTTCAAGTGTTCACACACGTTTGAGTGGCCTGCAGAAGATCATGCAGTTACACCCTCTGTGTAATAGCCAATAGACTTACAAACAAAGAAACATCTAAGTTTGTTCAGCAAGTAGTAATGAACCAGTGGCCTCCACACAGCACCCGTGGCTTTGGCTGGGAAAATACACACTATAGTTACATAACAAATCCAGAATGCCAAGATATTTTATTTCCTATTCAGATGAAACCACAGACTGCAGTGAAGTAGGCTCTTGACAAGATTGTGAGTGAACAGTAAGAATAACGCAAATGGAAACTGCAGTGTGCTTAGGGAGTGTCTTTTGCCTTTACATTTACATAAATGTTAAATGTTCTCCTGTCTAAAGCAATAAACACACATACACAGACACACACACACACACACACTCTCCAGAAACACTGGATCGATCATCTCCTATTGCTTGAACAGCCCAAGCGAGGTCTTCCATATTGGAGCATTTATTATTCTGTGTTTCTATGTTTTGACCTAAATTCTTTTTGCAACAGATAATAGAAACAATGATAACAACAAAGTAATCCAACTCTCAACTCTTTCACTCAGATAAAATATAAGACCTTGCTTGCCTTGGTCTCTCATAAAATTATGAAACAGTCAGCTGGAGAATGTTTAATTAGCTGAACATAATGACACATGCTTTTAATTCCAGCATTGAGAAGAAAGGGGGTGGGAGATGGGGGTAGGGGTGGAGAGTAGGGGGTTGGTGGGGGCAGCCTTCTTGAGTTCAAAGCCAGCCAGGGCTACACAGTGAGACTTTGTCTCAAAAACAAAGCAAACAAACAAAAGAATATTTAATTATAATATTAAAAAGGGATTGTCTATCATGTTACCAGTGTGCTATGAGGATCTAAGTGCCAGACTTGAAGAGTCGGTGCCTAGGAAGACTTTGCTCCCTGGCATGATGTACACATTCACTATTCTAACTCTAGAAACAACAAGACAGTGTAATTGTCTTGTGTGTCTTGGCTCCCCTGAAGATTATCTCGATATGTTCTTAAAATGATAATAAGTAGCCTACCACTTGATATATGGCACCTATTTTTCTCTTCTGTTTTCAAACTGTAATGTTTTGCATGTTTTAACTATGTCATGGTTTAAGGCACCTTAGAGCACAGTTTGATAATATCTGTAGGCATTCCACATTAAGTTACAAAACAGTACAGTCCGATCAAATTAGAATATAGGCACGCATCACCTGATGATCTTCTTAAGATGCTACTTCTGGCTGCGAAGGTGTTAAGGTTTGGATGTGGAGTGTTTCCCTTTGGCTCACATGTTTACACACTGGGTCCCCACCAGCTGACCATGTTTTGGAAGGTTGTAGAAACTTTAAGAGATGGAGCCTCTTTAGAGGAAATGAGTGTATACTGGTGAGCCTTGAAGTTTTGCCCCCCAGCTCCATTCTCTGCTTCCTGCTGTCAGAAGCCCTGTGACTCTCTGCTTCACACGCCTGCCAGCATTTCTTCCCCGTCATGGCGTTCTATAGCCACACACACTACGAGACAAATTAAACCGTTAGTCCCTTAAAGTCAGTTTTGGGAGGTATTTTGTCACACCAAGGGAAATAATTACTAACACAAAATATGGGAGTTCTAGTGGGGGATGTGGGGCACACTGAGCCCACAGATCCTCACTCACACTTTGTGCAAGGGAGTGAAAGACAGCCGTCTGTCGATGCCTGATGAAAGGTCCGAAAGAATCTAATGAGCACGGACAGCCCTAAGAAATGATCTCTCTCAAAACGGTAACAAAACCATAATGGGTGAGAATACCAGACCTTATTAATTAATTAATTAATTAATTAATTAATTAATTATTTTACAAACTTGAATCCAACGTCATTCCTTATCTTAATAGCAAATATCCAGTTTATGTTTTCCAGGAAGCTGATTCTGCCTCCACTGTTAGACATTTTATTGTACACATCTAAATAATGTTTGGGTCAAAGTACTTTAAAAATGGATTTGATATTTAGGGAGGAGAGTGGACAAGAAAAAAATTACTCATCAACTATTTGCAAAGAGATTGTTTCCGCTTATTCAGACATTCACTAAAAACCTACTGCTTCAAGAACTACCATGGGGGGCTTATACAACATAGCTGCCTTTGGTTTAATCTGTCCTCCTTTTTTTCTAAGTCTTTATTTTAATTATCTTTGGGAATAATCACTATGTATGTTGAAGTAGAATCGTACAGCTACTGAATACAGAAATGAGTCCAGATCATCTGAAGTAAATCCATCAGTAATGACATTGACTTAAGAGAATATCCCAACGGTTTGTTTAATTTCTTCTCCAGCCCATTGACAATTCAGAGTAGTCCTTCTGGCTTAGTGTGTTGTATAGCAATAGTCCCTGAGATAGTTCAGAGCAAAGAAAAGGCCTTGTCTTCTCCATGTGGCTTGGTCTTTACAGAATCTCCCACTGTCCAGTGTCACACATATGCTCACATCATATGATGAAGCAGGTAAAATCCTGTTTCCATAAAGTCCAAAACTGAAGCAATTTTCTCCTATGCCTAAATGGCTCGATGAATCAATGAATGCAGCTGTGAGGATGTTTTCTCTAAACCAGAGGCTGTCCAGCCAGCAATGTTCTTCTTCTATTGCTGCCACAACAAGTTACCAAAATTGTAGTGGCCTAAACTACATACAAATTATTTTACAGCTCTGGAGGTCAGAAGTCCAAAACAAGTTTCACTGACATAAACTCAGATGTCAGCAGGTCTGTATACCCTCCATAAATGCTAGGGGTTAAATCTAATTCCTTGCCCCTTCCTGGCCTGAAAATCCTCCCCGCACCCTCACAGCCAGCAAGGTTGTCACTTAGTCCCAAGGTCATGTCCTCCTCATTTTGGGCCTTCTCCCGATTTGTTATTCTGCCTTTAAAAGGGCCCATGTTTGCATAGAGCAGTTACTTACTCTGTTTATTCCTGAATAATTAACAATTGTTAACAACAATTAATTGTTAACTAACAACTCCTGAACAACTGCCTGCTACTTAACAGTCAAGAGATTCTGAGCGTTAAGAAGTGGAATTCTTTAGGTCCCACTGTTCTCCCTATCACATTAAGGTGGTCTTTTCCCACTTGCTAACTTGTAGTCTCCCATGGCATTCCAGTTCCCTTGCAGTCTCTCCGCTCTAAGGAAAGTAACTCTCAGGCAATAACAATCTAAGATTACTGGTAGCCATGAGCCATAATTCAGTTTTTGAGCACTGGCTCTGATTCTGCTGGAATGACACCCCTATTCAAAGAAAGATTTGACCACCACATAACCAACCATCTGTGCCTGGATTCGTGATCCCAAGTTTCCTGAGTCCCATTCAAGTAAACTGATGCCTCGGAACTAGATTCTAACCATGGCAGTCATGATTAGTGGCCTCACATGCAATCCAAGTTGGCCAGAAATGGGGCCTTCTGGTTAAAATTGTGAAAGGCAAAGGCCCTCTTTGAAAACTGCCTAGAATCATTAAAATTTCCCAGTATGAGTACATAAAGTTTACTCGCTGTCATTTAAAAACACACAGGAATGTAAAATTAAACAGGTAGCTTACATTAGGATTCTCTTTTCAGGCCATCACAGGGGTCTGACAGATTGACTGTTTGAACAGCTGTACAATGCTCCAAGGACTCTAAGCCTTTAATAGAAGAATAACACTCTGCATGCTTTTTGGAATATACTTCAAAGGTAGTTTCTCTCAGGAACTACTAGTTAAGTGTAATTATTCCATTTCAACCAGGAGCCACAGACTGTGACAAGTTTGAATGACTGGATTAAGACTCTAGATAAACAGAGGGCTAAAACATAAGTGTGAAATGAAGTTTCAAATCTGAGTTTAATACTGGGCTACCAAAGAAAATCTGTATAGTTAAGTGCTATTAAAAACAAATGGGTCCAACAATTGCACTCGAAAATAGAGAGAGCATGGCAGCCTGTCAAACTGACTACTAGCGTTTCAAATCACATGAGGGTTAGTGGGGCGGGGGTTTGGGGGAAGATTGTTTCTTGTGAGCCTCATTTTCTAATCCATAATAAGCACTGCCAATATAAGGCAGCAAGCCTGTCTTGAGTTAACCAACACTTCCAATTCCTAATGACCTCTCATCCAATGACCTTTTCTCTGCTTCCCGCACAAGAACCATGAAAGGCAAAGGCACAGAGGAACACTGTTCACAGAAGCTATGGCTCCATCCTTGGTCACACGCAAATGGGCCAACTCAAGGGAAGAGCTGACTCAGGAATGAGAGAAGGCCATGATTCAAAAGGAGTTCCGCTTGTATCCTAAAGGATTCTGAAAACCTAGGCATGTTATTTTTTAATGGCATGTGAGCATCACTAACTTAAGTTCACTCTTAAGAAGATACATGATTCCTGCTGCCCTGTCAGTGCCCTAAATGCTTTCTATGCAGAATTATCAGAGCCTCGGGGCTACTGAAGGGTGAGTACACTCTGAGTATGCAAACATCTGCTTGCCGTACCATACATCTGGCAAAGCCAGTCTTCACTGAGTAGCCAGCCAATCAGCGCATCCAGGAAGGTAATTCTGAGCCACCTACCTGAAAGCTACAAGGAGCTGAGAGCAAATCCCCGTCATGTGCTCCTCACGTGGACAGACAGTAGGAATAAGAAAACACTGATGGAGAATTTGTATGCTCAGAGGGAAGTTAATTCCAATAAGAAGTTGAAAAGCCCAACTCAGACAACAGCAGGCAGCCCTGTGCCTAGAGGCAGGTGGGGAAAGGTATGTATACTTTATATATTGCAAATAAAAGGTCTTTTGAAAACATCTAGCTGTATCTCTTTAGACTTCTTAGACCTCTGAAAAGATCTTCAAATAGGTTCAAATTTATCAGAATGGAGGGTCAAGAAAATTTGTGCCAACCTTGTGATTGTGCCAAGCTTACACATACTATCAGAGTCTTACCATTCCAGGAGTCGGTTGTATATTTTTCTCCATGATCTTTTGATTGCTTTTGTTTCCATACCCGACCTATGTTTGATAACCTTTGAATGTAATTATGACTTGGTCTTGGTGACTTTTCAAAGTACTACATCTACCTCAAGTCGTCACTAGGCATTGTGCCCTCTGATTATCTACAGGAGTAATTTCGGTACCCAAAGTATAAAAACTTAAAAATAATAATTATAGTCGTCTGCTCTTCTTTAAAATTATCATGTGTCAACAGAACGGATGATTATGCATAGTACAAACTTTCACTGTGGAAGACTAGGAGTTCAGTACTTGCCAAGTGGAGCCCCACCGTGAACTGCTCTCAGTGTTTCTAGAAAAAAAGCGTTATAAACAAATTGTTGACAGTGGGCAGAAAAGCATGTGCAAGGGTTTTTATTGGATGATTTCTCTCCAAAGGAGGTGTGTTTGGGTGTTTCTAAGCCATGCTCCATGGAAACAGACATTACTCAAGTCTCCTTCAGGTGCTGCAAGTTTACCTTTGCAGGTAGCTCTGGAAAACACTTCGGTGGAGAATGAACCTGAGGGCACTCATGATCGAGGCCAACAGAAGCTTTTGGTGGCGCAATCCTCTTCCTGGGTCACTTCTTAGAAGCAGGCCTGTGCCCATTTGGCTGTGACCCCATGTTTTCCTCCTTTACCAGGTAAAGGTGAGAAGGGCATCCAGGCCTTCAATGGAGCCCAGTGTGACTGTTAGTGGCGAGCATGCGTTGGTGCTCCTGTCACACACACACACACACACACACACACACACACACACACACACGCACATGCACACGCGCACACACACGGTACAGCCCACGGCCTTACCAGATCAATGAAGGTCAGGAACTTCCAGCTCCCCCCGTAGGTCTGATGCGAGGGCATTTCGATGGCCTTATAGTTGCACAGGATGGAGCAATAGGACAGCAGGATGGCTACCCGCAGCACCTGGCAGGGGACAAGCGCCATGTTCGCGCGGCCTGGCCCCGCCGGGCTGCTTGTGGGGAGGGCAGGCGAGCTGCTCCGCCGTGCCGGGCGCCGTGGGAACCGGGACGCGGCGCGGCGAGGGGCGGAGCGTAGGAGGCGGGGCGTGTCCCTCGGGACAGCGGCGGCGCCGAGCGCACCGGCGACCTGCGCGGGCGGAGCGGGAGTGCGGCCGACGTGGGCTGGCGGCCTGGTGTCATCTCTGGCGTCATCTGCGTCATTCTGCAGCTACATTCTCTGTCCAGGCCAGGCGCCCCCTAGGCGGTCCGTGAGGTCCGCCCCCGGCCTCCATGGTAGCAGTGCCTCCTGGACAATCGAGGTTCCAGACGTGAAGGACCAGACCAAACCGGTCGGGATCCGGCATCCCGGAGCAGCTGGTGCTGGTTGGGGAGATGCTCGCTGCCATGGCACCAGATAGAGTCAGAGTGTATAAAACCACACACAGTCCCCCTCCAGTGACACCCATTACTTAGGATTCAGTTGAGGGTTTAATGTTAATGAGCATTTATGACTCTGAAACCCCTTATAAATTCCACAAGGCTTTATTAATTTATCAGTATGTACCAGAAGATGCAACACAAGCTTTGAACAAATTCTTTCTAAACTTTTTATTACGTGGTGTGTGTGTTGGGGGGGATGTACACACAAGTACCACAGGACAAGCGTGGAGGCCAGAGGACAGCTGGTGTGAGTCTCCTCCATCGAACTCAGGCCATGAGGCTTGACAGAAAGCTTCCTTACCAGCTACTAACCAGGGCAAGTTTTATAAATATAAATCTGTGCTGATTACCATGACTGCTACGAGGCGCATTCCATTTTAAAGCCAAACCACCCGGAGGATGTAAATCTCACCCACGCATGTGTGATTTCATACAAATCTTTCAGAGCTAAAATTCCTTTTGCACTTCGACATTTCCCCCTCTTATACTACAGCATCAGAGCTGAATGAAAGGAAAGTAAATATAAACTGGATTCCCTCAGCCTTCCAGTAAATGTTGTTACAGGGAAGTTGCAACAGTCTGTGGGCAGAGTAGGGTGTTTTGTTTTAAATCATGATCATGTTTCAACCAACCAGATAAAGGGTCCGGTTATGAGAAGACCACATGGGTATTTCCTGTGGATCCATTCAAAACAGGTGTCCCCTTCAAATAGTCTCTGAGTCAGAGGGTGTGGTGGGAAGGTCTGGGGGAAAGCATAGTCTCAGAGGTGAAGAGAAGCAAGCCCAGCTTGTAGGTTTTTCCACTCCACTAGGAAAGAAAGCCATTAGATCTTTTTAATTGACGTAACTATGCTGAAAGAAACTGAAATTACAAGATGATATTACTGGCATAAAAGCATTCTTCATTCAGAATTTAGACGTTTATCCTCATGCTTGAACTAGATCTATTTGCATGTGTGTGTGTCCTTAATGAATGCTCATGTGATTGCAAGAAAAATTGAATTTGTTCAAGTCCTCTCACTCTTGCTAGGGCCTAATGACGTTTTATAAAGTGATGTGATATTTCAAAGTTGGATACTACCCTCCTATTTTACATTTTAGAAAGTAGTTAAGATTTCTCCCAATTTCCGTAATTATAAAATAAGGTATTATTTAAAAGTTTACTATGGAGAAATTTTAAATAAATACTCTGACATCAAGTGTTCTTTTGCTCTCCCTCTCAATCCCCAGAGCGGTGTTTTGAGCCTATTTTAACAGATTTACTTTCATTATCTTGATTTGCTAACCGTTGTGAGATGATTTTATGTTTTAAGTAATGAAATATTCTACATAAACCTGAGCTGAAATCCTGCTTCATTAAGAATGTCAGTCCCAGCTTCTTAAGATTTCTTGATCATAGTTTCTTAACATGTCCAATAGGTTTCATTTTGCTTTTTTGAATTTTTCAAAAACTCTTATTTTATGCTTTGCCTGCATTTATGTCTGTGACGGTATTGGATCCCCTGGAACTGGAGTTACAGATAGTTGTGAGCTGCTGTGTGGGTGCTGGGAACTGAACTTGGGTCCTCTGATTCTTACTCACTAAGCCAGCCTTCTCATTTGCTTTTTAGTTCATGTCTTAGCATCTTAGTCACGACTTACAGGTATTCTCTGTAGAGGTGATAGTAATCTGACTATTAATTGTAGTTTCCATGTATCAAGGACAGTGTGGTAGGAACTTTAAACATCACTGAAAATGCTGTTCCTTCTGTGAAACAGATTATGTGTTTGTACATACATGATTCCACACTGGATTTCAAGAGTTCCAGGCTTAATGTTGGGAAGAAATATCTGTGTCTCTCATTCTTCCATTCCCTACTCTGCTGTACAACTGGTAAGATGAAAGGAGGAAAAGCAGCCTTGTCCTCTTGAGTTTCATAACAGAGTAAGCAAACACAGAGAGGAGACTGCAGAACCGTGCCTTAGCTTCTAGTTACATGAGCACTTTCAACTAGAGGCTGAAGATCTTCCGCTGTAAATACTTCTAAAAACTGGTACAAACTTTTCATTCGTGTGTGTGTGTGTGTGTGTGTGTGTGTGTGTCTGTCTGTCTGTCTGTCTGTCTGTGTGTTAGAGGGGAAGATTGGTATATTGGTACATTGGCTGACACATCAGGGATGATAATACTTGCTAGTTTTGAAAAAGGTAGGAACCACTGTGTCTTCCATATATTCTGTTCTAAGCCAACTTCATATAACCATAGGTCTTGCTTTGAAATCCAGGAGGATGATCAAGCAACAGGGCCTCTCTTAGTTAGGGTTTTACTGATGTGAACAGACACCATGACCAAAGCAAGTCTTATAAAGGACAACATTTAATTGCGGCTGGCTTACAGGTTCAGAGGCTCGGTCCATTACCATCAAGATGGGAACATGGCAGCATCCAGGCAGGCATGGTGCAGGAGGCGCTTCAACGAAAGGCTGCTAGCAGAATACTCTCTCCCAGGCGTCTAGGACAGGGCATTAAAGCCCACACCCACATGGCCACACACCTACTCCAACAAGGCCACACCTCCCAACAGTGCCACTCCCTAGGCCAAGCATATACAAATCATCCCAAGGACCTTACAATAACCAATGATCACACATATTTTGAGTCGTGCATTGACATTAAATAAGCATTTTCTGACAAGGTTGATTTTTGTTTTTTAATGTTTGAACAAGTTAGCTACTCCCTTCCCATTTGATATATCCATACCATTAAAGTATGACCAAGCCCGCTCAGTCAGTCAACAGGTTCTCCAGCGCAGGAGTGAGGATTAAAAGAAAAGAGATGGTTAGACAAAATTGCGGCGTGACCCCAGCCAGTTCTAAGGCTGAAGGCAGGTTCCTTTAATTCAACTTTAAACCCTTTTAATTACATGCACGTATTTAGGTCAGTTCTAGGTTTGAGGAACCAAAATTACAATAGAAACAAACAGTCAAGGAACAACCAAGGCAATATACAGAGTCCCGTGATCACCCTGTGATCACTCTCATGATTGCTGGTTCTAAGGGCTCATCAAGATGACAAAGTATCTGAGCCTACTTCCCTGTCCTAGCCCACAGTCATATTCATGCCTGTGGCTTACCTCTTTGTTTTAGCCTAAGACTAGGATTCCTGACTGAATTTACTTCTCTGTTTTAGCCTAAAAATAGACTCCTGCCTGAACTTACTTCCTTGTCATGGCCCAAAGTCAGATTCTTGTCTAAAGCCCAATTCCTTGTCCTTGGCCAATGTCAGATTCCTGCCAAGCAGCCCCAATGGCTTCCCACAAAGGTAAAAGTCAAGAAACTTGCACAAGGCAAAAATCCTCTCAATGTTAACTAACAGTGATCAAATGTCTTAAAAATTGGAGACTGACATTCTTATAAAACAGAGGCTTAGGCAAGGATTATGATATATGTTAGCAAATTGCAAGATAATAAAAAAAAATATTAAAAGAGATTTAAAACACTCCCTTAAAAACAAAACAATAGAATACTTGTTTGAATATTATATTATTGGCCCAAAAGAAAACTGCCAATGAAATAATTTGAAACATTTGAGTTACATCTTTTCCTTCATCATAAAAGTAACATACTTACAATATTAAAATTACAAAAACATAAAATAATATGACATTATCTCCACCCAGGGGGAAAAAAAACTGAATGAATGGTCTTGCTTCTTCCTGTCAGTCTTTATAGTCAAAGGACAACTGGATGTGACATATAATCTATGTGAAAATTTGGATTCTAAATATTAACTTTATTTATTTATTGTCAAGTCCAACTTAGCCACAAAAGGGACAGAATGACATGGTTCCCCTAGATCAGAGCCAGCAGGGTATGGGCCTCCAGGACTGTTGATGGTTGCTGTGGATGTAAGGCTTGTTTATACAATACTGTATATATTTTCATATTCCTCCTCTGGGGAGTGTCCTCTCTGCCAAGGTTAATGACTATCATGATAATCAGAGACAGCATTAGTCCAGGAATCAAGGGTGTGGCTAATGTCTCTGTAAAAGGCTAACTGCTGAGATCTTCAGGACAGCCTCAAAGGCTGTAGGCAAGAACTCTAAAAACAGGAGTTTGCAAATATATAATTTCTCAACTATGCAAAATATAAGGACGCAATATGAATTGTATAAGGAGCTTCACAGATCTAAAGGAGCATAGACAGTGGCATTATGAGCCAGAAAGATAAAAGACTAACAGGTACAAAGGCAAGAAGATTCCTGAAAATTCAAGGACAGCCTCGGGCAGAGCAAATTTAGGTCCGTGCATGATAGGAATGGTCTTTTCAGGGCAGGTCCCACCCAGCTAACTTACCATCTGTGCTTAAAAAAGACAGGCAGACCTTTGAGTTCTTTTGCAATGTTGAAAATAACAATAACCTGTGTGCTTGCAGTCTCTTTCTAAGAATCAAGGGCCTGGGGTCTCGGGATGCTGACTCATGGGATAACGATTAAGTTGATATGTAAATAAGACTGGGCTTTTGATCTGCAAGAGATGAGCTATCCAGAGAGTTTGTTTTAAATAGCAAGAGAGCTGTTTTGAGCAGAACACAGATCGATCTGGAAAGCTCTCTTGCGCAAAACATAGGCCATTAGCTTATGACCCATGCTTTGACTTTGAGTCTTTTTTTTTCACCTCTCCCAGACACCCCTTCTCAGAGAACCCCTCTCCAGGCCTTGGCAATCTGGTCCTTGGCAATTTATTTATTTATTTATTTATTTATTTATTTATTTATTTTATGTTTAAGTTTTCAAGTCTCTGTTTCTCTGTGTAGTCCTGGTTGTTCTAGAATTTGCTCTGTAGTCCAGGTTGATTATGCTTGCCCTGATGGTCAGCTGGAAAAGATGAAGGAAAAGAAGTAAGCCAAAATAAAATGCAACTCTTTTCCTACAGTTGAAGCCAAATAAAGTGTTTATAAAAGACACCAATACAAAATGAAGGGCCAGTGTACTTAATTAATCTGATTTTTTTCTACTAAACTGTAAGAGTTTTTCTCCCCAGCTATGGGGCAAATGAACAATATTATGTACTGTGAGGAGCATGCCAGTGGGCTGTGTGGTGTTCAGCAATTAGGAACTCCACACAAGATTTGCCTTTCAAATATGGTCAGTTTATTCACACAAACATCCCTTAGGATACTGTGCTAGCATAAAGATTATGGCAGTCTCATTTGTAAACAGACATCTCATCAAGCAGGAATCAAGGGCAAGAAATGCTGCAGCCTTCGCTGGGGAATCCTCCCTCATGAAAGTGCTTAGGGAATAAGTTCAGCTCTTCAGCTATGGCAAGCAGAGAAGACCACACTTTGGGGAGTTCCCGAAGGTCCTTGAGAGCATCAGTCAGCAGCATGTGTGAGCTCAGGAACAGTGCCAGAAACTCAGTAATTGCTGGGGCCACAGTTACCCAGTGGCCAGTCTGATGCCCCTTTGCTGATGGGGATCAGTTCAGAGGCGTGAAGTACCCTGAATCAGGAGCAAAACAGCATCAAGCTTGGGGCAGCCTCCAAAATCCTCTCTCTCTCTCTCTCTCTCTCTCTCTCTCTCTCTCTCTCTCTCTCTCTCTCTCTCTCTCTCTCTCTCTCTCCCTCCCTCCCTCCCTCCCTCCCTCCCTCCCTCCCTCCCTCTCGTTCTCCCTCTCTCTCTCTTTTTTTTTCTTCTTCGATATTGTCCCAGTAGGCATTAGCTTTGCACTATCAGGACTCACAGCTTAGGGTTGACTTGTTAACATATTGGGATCACTTTAGGGGTTGGTTCTTGATCCCATCAGAGCTTACCTTGAGCTTGGGTCATATCTGCGCTGCCTTTGGGCTAGCTCCTTGACACTCCATATGAGCCTTAGATTACTTTCAGCCACACAAACCGGTTTTCAAGTTACACAGAATGGTTTTTTTGGTTTTTTGGTTTTGTGTGTGTGTGTGTGTGTGTGTGTGTGTGTGTGTTTTCTTAAATTCCTAACAAGTATCAGTGCTTACACTGGCTAAAACAGACTTGCTGACCTACAAATGGACTGTTTTCTATAGAGAACTCTATGAAGGCATGAGATTTCTAAAGGCCAACAACTCCTTGGAGGACTGCTGCAAAGCTTCAGAAAAAAAAGCAGTGTGTGGGCTAGTTCTGAGTCACCGGATACTTTCCTGGGGATTGGTAACATCCCCCTCTCTTCTGGTGCTGACCCTGTGTCAGCCAGTGCTTCCCACTCTACTGGAAGTGCTACACATACATACATCCAAACCCGGGTCTCTTGGAGACTTGGAGTTGAAGTCCATGCCACCCCACAATCCCTCCTTGAGACTTAGGAGGTAGATTTCCTGCTCTCAGCAGCCCATCTGGATGACTTGCTGGATGACACATACCGACTGCTTCCTCCATCCAAAGCTGTCCTCTCTGTAGTACTCCTAAATTCTGCCTGCTGTGTTAGAAGCAGCCAGGCAGATCCAGGGCATGGTAGAATGCATGACTCTTAAGCTACAGCATACCTGGAGACATGATAAGGTGAACTCAGGTCACATAGCACCAGAAGTGTGTTCAGGGGAGACTTGCTGTTAGAATGCACATCTTTCTAAGCTCATTGTGGAAACGACAATGACTGGTAAGAGAGACTTCCTGATGTTTTCAAGGGTGACAGTGGTGACAGCTAGATACTGCCCAGGAGTGTGACGGAAATCGTAGTTTTATTTCACTAAGTGGAATATATAGAACTTGGGACTGGACCATTGCTTTAAGTAGTATGAAAGAGTAGAACATTCCTGCCAGGGAATCCTTTCAGCTTCTTAAATGTTGAACAAATACTTAAAGGATTTTGCATGTTTTAGGCCCAAGGAAGCGGTGAATATTCGAGGAGACAGCTATGTTTAAACTGATTACAAAACACACCTGTGCATGAAGATATCATACAACATCCCATTGATATTTAGTCCTTTTCTGGATCACTTAGAAATAAATTCAATCAAAAAATAAAAATAAAAAATTCAATGCCTTAAATGGCAATTCTTCAGAGACTCAGACTGTATCATAACTAAGAAAAGCTAGGTATAAGTAACAGGACACCAGCTAATCTATAAAAGTTAGAGGATATATGATTTATTCTTCAGTAAGATTATTATAATTTAGATTTTTAAAATACTGTATGCTTTAGTTCAATTTCCATTGCTATACTAAAAAATCTGACACTGGTAATTAGTAAAATAAAGAAGGCTGGTACATGTTCTGTAGGCTGGAAGACAAAGATCAGGTATCAGCTTCTGATGAGAGTCTCAGATTCTTTCAATATGGTAGAAAACCAGGGCAGGCAGACACATGGAAGAAACATGGCACTCACTCTTGTAGTAACCAACACTTGTCCATGTGAAAACCATTAATCATGTGGTATTTCCTAACTATCTATATTATTTACTTTTCATTTGCTGGGATGAAACACCATGACCTAAGCAAATTAAAAAAGAAGTTTGTTTGGCCTGAGTTCCAGAGGGTTTCAGAATCCATGGTGGCACAGCAGAAACAGCAGGTGGCAGGCTTAGTGGCTGGAGCAGAAGCTGAGGGTTAACATCTTGAACAGCAAACCTGAAGTAAAGCAACAAACTGGAGAAAGTGAGAGCGTCATTAAACTCTCAAGGCCCACCTCCAGTGACATACTCCCTCCAGCAAGGCCACATTTCCAAAGCCCACACAAACAAGACCCAAGTATTGAAACATCTGAGCCCATAGGCATTCTTCTTCAAACTACCATACCACCACCTCTTAAGGGTTCCACTCCCCAAAACAGCACAAAGGCGATCAGATTTCAACCTAAGGTTCAGGAGAGTCAAAACATTAGCAAACCCTTATGCTAGAGTCAACCAGTAAGGTACAGTTCAGAATATCTGGGTCAGTCTTTGAACTCTTACCCAGTGTGTAAACAGACCCTTGCCATCTTCAAAAGCCACGTGGATGAATGCTGGCCAGTAAGTGCAGGCAGAGATGAAAATCTGTGGCAGCGCACTGTTCCTTAAGGGAGGTTTGCCCAAAAGGTACCACATGCAACTTTTGCCTTGGCTTCACTAGCCTTCATTCATCCCTGTGGCCCTTACTGAGAAAACAAGCCTCTATTCCGGGCGGACACAGGCTGAGCTCAAACCAGGAATCTATCACCTATAGGTCAAGCACTCTGAACTGAATGATGCCCCTCGAAGAGCTATTTTGAAGTTTTAATGGCTGATGCTCCCCAAAAGTGACCTTATTTGATAATTTGTCACAGCTATAATTACTTAAGATGATGTGATATTGGAGTAGGGTGGACTCCTAATTCAACATGACTGGTATCCTTATGGAAAGAAAACACATGGAGTGAGCATCACATGAAGACAAGAGCAGAGGCTAGACTGATGACAAACCAAGGTTTATTTCCAAAGCTAGTAGAAAGGTACTGTCTTAGTTATGGTGTCCATTGCTATGAAGAGATACCATGACCAAGACAACTCTAATTAAAGACAACATTTAACTGGGGTTGGTTTATAGGTTCAGAGGTTCAGTTTATCATCAAGATGGGAGCAAGGCAGCTTCTAGGAAGACATAGCCCAGGAGGAGTTGAGAGTTCTATATTATGTTCCAATGGCAAACAGAAGTCTGGTTTCCATGTGACTAGGAGGAGGGTCTCAAAGCTCACCCCCCACAGTGACACACTTCCTCCAACAAGGCTACACCAACTCCAACAAGACCACACCTCTTAATGGTGCAACTTTCTGGGCCAAGCATATTCAAAACACCACAGGTAAGGCATAGGTTCTTCTTCCCAGCCTTCAGAAGGAACCAACCCTGCTGGCACTTTAGGCTTGTATTTATAGATTTTACAACAGAGAAAAGGCCTTGTTGCTTTAGTTACCTAGACATAGTGATAGGGCAGCTCTAGCCAACAAATCGGAGGAGAAAGAGATATTGAGAGACCACTATGTGTTTCTAACACACATTCAATCAAGAGTCAGTGTTAGTAATCTGTTCTCTGTGGTACTTTTCAAAGTTGAACTTTTATTTTCATTTCAACCACTGCTGTCTTACTGAACAGCCTGAAGCTTGTTTTCCTGCCTACACTTTAGCATTTCCATGTTATCTTTATCCATACCTAAAAACATAGCCTTTGGGAAATCTCACTCCCTTAGAATGTCAAACTAGCACCTTCCAAGGGTTCGAGGTCTATAGCCCAATCTTCAACTGAATTCACTGCACCACTTTAAATAAACACGCATTCCAATAACATCACAATACTCCCTTTCCCATCCAAACTCAGTGACTTGCTTTTCCGTGGCCCTGAGGCACCAATGACTCGTGCACAGCACCTCTCCGTCTGGTGAAATTCTACTCATTTCCCTAGGGCCACCTCTGACTGGAACTCTACAAAAGTGCCTACTGTGCATGGCCTTTTTCCAGCTAGAAAACACTTTCACCTTGCAATAAACAAAACCTTGGCATTTTCTCTTAATGTGCAGGGAATCTCTCCCCTTGGTCCTCTCTGAATAACCAGCATCATCTGCACAGGAGGGACTGACTGGGACACCCTTCGCTTGCCTATCTAATCCTTAAATGAGATGGCTGTCTGTGAGCATTGCCCATAGAGAATGTATCATTGATCAATTCTAAACAATAATTTTTCTGTGTAAAGCATCATAGGTTGTTGAGTATTTTTGCAACACCTGAAACAATTCACTTCATATTGTTTTGTTTTTGTGGTTTGTTACTTTAGAATAATTTGGATTCAACTTAGCCCCAGTCTTCATGAATAACTTTTAGAGTAATGATTTTCAAAAGGGTAGTATAATAGTTATTTATAACCTCTTGGTACAAATAAAATAGTATTTGTCTCTAGTCATTTGTCCCCTCTTTCCATCATTAAAAAAGGAAAGAAAATGTATTTAAGGTCATGTCAAACGTCTTTGCATGAAACAGGCAGACATTGTCAACCATACAAAATTACTTTCATGACATCACACAGCATCATTTTCATGATGTCATCACTGCTATCATCCTCCTCCTACCTGGTTGCTCTTTACAGTATTACCTTCTTTATTATATATAAAACCATGGTTTGCCTGCATTTTTTAGTATTTCCCCTAATAATAAATATGTTATACTTTCTTCAAAAGAGAAATCAATGATACAGATATACACATACATATACAAACATATATACATACATATAGCATGATACCCACGAAAGATTAATTAAGTTATAATGCTGGGAAATCTGATTAGACAACAGAAAAGAAAATCTTCTGTAGCATATTCTGTCTCGATCTGACTAGATGGCAATTCTGCTTTGTCCAGGAGCCATGTCCACTGTTATGATTGGCTGATATTAGCAAATTGGCTTGTTCTGCATGTGTCTTGGATGTCTGGTGGGAAAGTCACATGGATATAATTGCCTGAGGATGAAGATAGAACTAACATAAGTGATGAACCAGAGATGATGACATGGTGAATACTAGCCAACCCAGGAACGAGAGATTGTTAGTTGATGCCTCTTTAATAGTTGCCATCGTTTCTTCCTTTCTTCCTTACTTTCTCCCTTTCTCTCTTTCGTTCTCTTTCTCTCTCTTTCTTTCTCTCTCTCTCTCTCTTTCTTTCTTTCTTTCTTCCTTTCTTTATTTCTTTGATTTTATTTATTTTATGTGCTTGAGTATTTTGCCAGCATATATATGTGCATTGCTGGAATTCACAAACATCAGAAAAGGACACTGGGTACCCTAGAACTGGAGTTACAGTCAATTGTAGGCCACCATGTGGGTGCTGCGAACTAAATACAAGTCCTTTGCAAGACCAATAAGCTTTCTTAACCATGGAGCCATCTCTCTAGCCCACAACTTAAAAAAAAAATCTCATTGCTTAAACTTATTTTATTCTATCTGACAGATAATAGCTATATATATTTATTGAATACAATATGATAACAAAATATACATTTACACTATGTACTAGTAATAGTTACTCTTCTATTGCTATAATAATCCACAATGACCCAGGCAACTTACAGAAAGACTATAAGTCATTTGGGTTGATGGTTGCAGATGGATAAGGGCCCAACGCCATCATGATGAGGCAACATGGCAGCAGCAGATTGAAAGCATTAGGGAGAGCAAAGTGGGAATGGAACATGGCTTTGAAACTTCAAAAGCCTGCTACCAGTAACACACTTCCTCCAGCATGCCTCACCTCCCTAACCTACCGAAGCTGCACCGCCAGCTATGGACCAAGTACTGAGACATAGACTCTAAGGTGAACAAGCTATAGCAGCCATTGGGATCTTTGTGTGTTACTTATTTCATTGTGTTTGGAAACCAAGAGTTCCGCTCTGCTAGATCTTCATAAAACACATACAGTTTGTTGTGGACTAACCTTGCTGTGCTAAGTAATGTTAGAATGTTCTTTTTCCTGGGCATGTTTTACTAGACTCTGAAGCGTCTTCTCTTTCTCATCTGTGCCTCTAGCTTCTAATAGTCACTATTGTACTGTCTTTGTATGACAAGGTCATCTTTTGCAGTGTCTACACATTGGTGTGAACTTGCAGTGTTTGGCTTAGTTCATTTAAAATCCTGTCTCCTGCTTCCATAATCCATTCTGTTGCAAATGACAGAATTTCACTCTTTCTGGGGTCAAATAATATTCCATTGTATATTTCTTCACTCATAGGGCAGGGCATTAGTTAAATTATATACATGCCAAGAACACTTTGAAAGGGTTATAGAATTTCAGAGTAACTTAGAAAAAAAAAAAGCTGTTGTGTGTCTTGATAAGACTCATTATCTTCCTTTTGTCTCCTAGTTCAAAAAACAAAACAAAATGAAGATCTGAGAAGAAGACAGCTAGGAACCAGTACCAATTCTATGACAATGCAGGTGGTTGAGGAAGTGTGTTTGTATCTGAGATGAAAATGAACATAGCAGTGTGAAACTGTAGAACCCTCAGAAGAAAAGACTGTGAGTGTTCCGGGAGAGCACTTATCTGACAGAAATTTAAAATAGGCTTCTTCCATTTCCACCACTTATAGAGTGACTTGTGGCCAGAAATAATGGACATGGAAAGAAAATGATAAGTTTTCGTATTCTGAGGAGGAGAGAAGACATTTCCATTACACAGGCCAGAGGGAAGCTGAAGATGCTGGAAGTAGAGGGCTAATATAGGCATCATAAAATGTTATATTACTGTGCAGCATAGACTCACGGGGCCAAGAAAAACTGATACCTGGAGAAAGGAAATGGATAAGGGGAGCTATTGACTAAGACGCTAATAGCACCTGGGAAGGAGCAAAAGCAGAACTTGACACGCAAACTGGATGTGGCAGCACACACACGCTGTCTCGGGACTCAGGAGGAAGACTGAGGGAGAAAGAACATCCTAGACTGTACATAACAAGATGAAAGAGGGAAAGAGGGAGAAGAAGAGGAGAGAGAGTGAAACGGGGTGGAAGTTTGTATATCAGGAGCTTGAAACACAGCTTGTAATTTATAGGGCAGTCACTCATAGGATTGTAAAAGCAATAACATTATCATCATCAAGTTTGTTCTGAGGACAAGAACACATCCTCACCCTTTTAGACAGTGAGAGTAGAGACATTAGGCCCTGGTGGATAATCTCAGGTCAGTTCCCTATTTTAAAACCAGCTGATTACTCTTCTTAATTCTCTTTTGTCATATAATTTACCACAAGCTCAGGTTCCAAGCATCAGGAGATAGACTTTTAAGTGGTTATCATTTGGCCCACCTAAGCATCTCTCTTGAATCTGTCAGATAAGCAAAGTAAAGCTACAAAAGACTTTAATAACTCAATCAAGAAATCGTTTGAGAATCTATAAAGAGCTCGGCAGTCAGTACATAAGATATTTATAACGATTACTAATCATCAGATCATAAATAAAATCTCATCTAAGAGAAGGAAAAAAATGACCTGGATTAGTTCTATGTCTCAGAATAGTATCAGCTTCCTAGAGACTCATAACCTTGCATCTGCTCTGATGTTTGTGAGATTATCTGCAGCAAAGACTCATGGGAAGTAGAGAGGATTCTATCAGCGATTGAAATACCAGTGTGTGGCGCCAGAGAGTCACCAAGACCCAAAAACAATCCCAAGAGCCATAGCAAAGTGGGAACCCCCAACCAACAAATCTAGAACCCCAGGCCTGGAAGTCCCTTACCTTATCAAGATATTTTCAGTCTTGTCTAAACTTTGATTGTTCCACGATCATGATTCCAGAAGCCATGGGAGATGACACCAGAGGCTGATGGGTAACCCCCCCCCGCCCCCGTAGACTGGGGCTCATGGTGTAGGCAAAAGGAAACGATGATGGAAGCATCTAAAAACACGACTTCAGTGTGGCAGAACATCAATTTGGACAGAAAGGAAAGAGTGTTAGAATAAACTTGGGTGGTTCCCGAGGAACATTGAGAACTCACAAGAAAAGCAGAAATGTCCTCATTAGAATGTTGCAGGGAGAGACCAGCCACACGAGCTAAGCAAGAAAGTATGCTTGTCTATGCACGTGACCGTAGATCTTCATCGCATCACCTTCAAGGCTAACAAATTTCATTTCCTTTACTGTTTTATTATTCTTCGGAGAGCTGATTTTAAAAAACCGCTGTTTGCACGCTTAAATTTTTAGAGAATAAATGTAGCTGGAAAATGGAATTTGATAGGGCAAAATCCATATGGTTGTAAAATTTGTTTTTTAATAAATTATTAACTGGCTGTTCTTTTATCTGAGTAGAAGAATCATGAATCTTGCTCAGCATTTCCTTTTAAAGAAGTTATAAAGCGAAGCTATAAAAGGAGTCTCAGCATCCTACTGGGAGAATGGATGATAAAGTCCAGGCATACAGCTATTGGCACAAACTAGTCTTCCTCCTTATAGGAAGGGAAAACTCAGAGCAACTCTGCAAACACAGTGCTTTTTTATAGAGTGGGGGCAATCCTGTGCAGTAAAATGTGCATTTGACTGGGTACAGGCCCTGTATCTAGGCCCAGTTTGGTATTTATTAAGACATGTAATTGCATAGCTCAGCTTGGACACCTTCTCAATACCTGGTCCCTCAACTTCTTTATCAGCAGCTGGACTTGAACTGGATGATATCTAAACAAGAAGAGCTCTATCGTGTTTTTGTTTGTTTGTTTGTTTTTGTTTTTTCTGTTTTGTTTTGGTTTGGTTTGGTTTTTCGAGACAGGGTTTCTCTGTTTAGTCCAGGCTGTCCTGGAACTCACTCTGTAGACCAGGCTGGCCTCGAACTCAGAAATCCGCCTGTCTCTGCCTCCCAAGTGCTGGGATTAAATGCGTGTGCCACCACTGCCCGGCATGAGCTCTATCGTGTTAATAGCTACTGAATAGAATTTTGAAATTTCAACCCAATGTAATAACATGAACAGACACACATATGCATGCCTGCTCACACTCATGTCAGAATATAAAGAATTCAAGATGTAAGCATAGGACTTATCTATTAAAATTACAGTGAAAAGCTAAGCATGCCTGTTCTTGCTTGCAATCCTAGCCATGAGTGTCTAAAGCCAAAGGCCTGTCGTTGATTTGAGGCCAGTCAAGACTGTACAATGGGTGCATGGGTAGCCTGGGCCACCCATCGTACATGTAAGAAATTGGCAAAGAATACATAAAATATTATTGGAGAGAGACAGGGGTAGAGTGGGAGTGGAGAGAAGGTGACGGAAGGGAAGGAAAAGGAACAGGAGAGAAGACAGAAGCCAGGGGGCACACTAGTTTTTTCAGTGTCATAATGTTTTGTTTTGTTCTTTTAAATTAGAAATTACCACTCTCCTGCCTTTCTCACATTGTTTCATTAGGGTTACTGTTGTTGCAATGAAGCACCCTGACCAAAAGCAACTTGTGGAAGAAAGAGTTTATTTGGATCACACTTCCACATTGTAGTCTGTCACTGAAAAGTCAGGATAGGAACTCAAACAGGGCAAGAGCCGACGCAGAGGCTATGGAGGTGTGCTGCTTACTGTCTTGCTCCTCATGACTTGCTCAGCCTACCTTCCTATACAACCAAGGACTACCAGCCCAGGATGGCATCACCTACGGTAGGCTGATTCCTTCCCTAACCATCACTAATTAAGAAAATGTCTGCTTCCTTTTGGCCATGGCAGCCACCTTCCAGTTAACTCACCAATATGATGAACACAAAGTGAAAGAGGAGAGGCACTCGGTATATGTTCTCTAGGCCTTTTAGGAAACATGGAGTTGTTCCTTTGGCCACATACATGCGAATCTACAAGAAAAGTGATATTGTAGACATCAAGGGAATGAGTATTGTTCAAAAAGGAATGCCCCATAAGTGTTACCGCAGCAAAACGAAAAGAGTCTACAATGTCACCCAGCATGCCGTGGGCATCATTGTAAACAAGCAAGTTAAGGGCAAGATTCTGGCCAAGAGGATCAATGTGTGGTTTGAGCACATCAAGCACTCGAGGAGCAGAGACAGTTTCCTGAAGCGGGTGAAGAAGAACAATCAGAAGAAAAAGGAAGCCAAAGAGAAGGGCACCTGGGTTCAGCTGAAGCACCAGCCTGCACCACCCAGAGAAGCACACTTTGTGAGGACTAACGGGAAAGAGCCTGAGCTGCTGGAGCCAATTTTATAGGAATTCATGGCCTAGTGTACAAAAGGGAAATAAAAGACCCGACTGCAGAGTTTTTCTTTAAGAAAGAAGGAAAGAAAGAAAGAAAGAAAGAAAGAAAGAAAGAAAGAAAGAAAGAAAGAAAGGAAGAGCGAGCCTTACAACTGGATCTTATGGAGGCATTTTCTCAACTGAGGTTCCCTCCTTTCAGACAACTCTAGCTTGTGTCAAGTTGACACAAAACTATCCAGCATACACATTAATATTACTTTTCCAAGTTAATATTATTGTATTGAAAGTAAAAGTACATAAAAGCATACTCTTGAAACAAGAGTATGGTGTGGCCTAGATATTTATCTCCTCCATTCTCCCAAACTGTCAACACCTAAAGCCCGGTGTTATGATGTTAGGACATAGAACCTGTCACAGGTGACTGAGACATGGTGTCCTCATGTGGGGCACCCTTCACTCCTTCCATGAAAAAGACTGAAAAAGATGCCATTTGAATCAGGGCTTGCCCTGGTACCTTTATCTTGGCCTTCCCAGCCTTTTAAGTGTAAGCAGTAATCTCCTATCTTTTCTAAGTTACTCAAATATGACCTTTCTTTTCCAGCCATCTCAACAGAGTAAGAGCATGAAAGTAAATCCAGTTCTGGGCTGTGAAGGCAGTTCAGTGGTAGAGCATCTTTCTAGCCTGCACAAAACCTTAGATTCAATTCCTTTTGCCTCAGTTGTTTTTATGCATAATGCATTCAGCCTATGTATGTGTGTGTGTACATATATATATATATATATATATATATATATATATATCCATACATGTACATATATATGTCATAGCACTAGGGAAAAGAGTGTTTGAAGTGTTACAATAATCACCTTTAAATAAAATAAATACGAAGTGTTAGGAAGGTGGTACAAAAAAAAGAAAAGAAAAGAAAAAGAAAGAAATCACCTTAGGATTTAAAACTAAAATGTGCTCGAAGGGACTGCCAAACTGAGTCAAGAAAATAGAGTGTTCGCCACTTTTCCCAGTATGTTGAGATAAAACTCTGACCAAAACAAGCTTGGGGAGGAAAGGATTTATTTGCCTTATGGGTTATATAGTTTAGGAGTAAAAGAAGCCAAGGCAGGAACCTGGAGGCAGAAACTGAGCAGAAGGAAGGAACCATGGAGACGCACTGCTTACTGGCTTGCTACCCATGTGTACCATGGAGACGCACTGCTTACTGGCTTACTATCCATGTGTACCAGGGAGATGCACTGCTTACTGGCTTGCTACCCATGTGTACCATGGAGACGCACTGCTTACTGGCTTACTATCCATGTGTACCAGGGAGATGCACTGCTTACTGGCTTGCTACCCATGTGTACATCTCACCTCACTTTCTCATACAACTCAGGACCACTCTTTCAGGGGTGGACCACCGACAATGGGCTGAGCACTCCCATACCAGTCACTAAGAAAATGTCTCGCAGGAATACCCACTGATCTATCTGATGAAGGCCTCTCTCAGCTAAGGTTCCTTCTTCCAAAGTGACTCCAGTTTGTATCAGCTTGACAAAGAATGACCATCTCACTGCTTAATGCCGAGTTTGAATGCTGGAACCCACATTTTACAAAAAGCCAAGCATGCTTCTACATGTTCCTAATCCAAGGAGATTAAAAGACAGGTAGATCCCCAGCCTCTATAAATCCAAATAATGGTGAATGACAGTTTAGATATGCCACCTGAATATGTCTACACACACACAAACACACAGAGACACACACACAGAGACACACACACAGAGACACACACACAGAGCTGTGGTTCAGCCAGTACTCCCTGTTTTTAACATCTTGCCCTTAGTACTTTTCTAACAACTAATGAAGTGGTATTGATGTCTGCTAATCCAGATTTTATTTGAATAGCCTTAGTCACCACACAGAGCCTTCTTTCTGTCTCAGGATTCAGTTCAGGATATGATGTTAAATTTCATCCACACTTCGTTTATGTGAGTCTCTGTAATGCCGAGTTTCACAGCTGGCCCTCACAATCCTATATCCAGGAACTATTGCACCCCAGTGTCAGGCTATATTTAGGTAGCAGACTCTAGCAGGCAGAAGCTTTGGTATCTGGTGATCTTTGTCAAACTCCACACCAGAGGCTCCCACTGAACTAACTCAGCTGTCTTCAAGCATAGGAGCATACATCTCCCTTGGAGCCCTGTTCCAGTCTTCTCTGAGACTCAGGCCCTTTGCTCTTCATTTGTTTTAGGCCTCCCACTGGCCTTTGAACCCTACATTTACATCCTATCCACACCTCCCTTCAGTGCAGGATCTGAACAGGTGACCATTCCCTATCCCCAGGTTTACTAAGTCTCTCTGAGTCTAGAATATGGGTTTCTGCTTCAAGTCTGTTTAAAAATTGTTAAATAATCTACCTGGCTCTCTTCAGAAAACTGGAAGTTCACTTTTCTTCCAGGCAAATAAACATCAGATTCTGCTCTTAAAATCCATCCCTGCAGCTAAGACCTTGTTTCCCCTATGACTCCTAGGTATCCTGCTGGGGCACACACACCTTTGGATACTGGCATTATGTCATGCATGAAAAGCTGTTCTGAGGCATGTGCTAAGGAGCCCTAGGTGAAGCCATAGATTGTCCAGGACCCACCATAGCTCCTGGCACATAGGATACAGGATAGTAAAGTTGCTCTGAATCAATACTCATGAGAACTTCAGCCAGCTTTCTTGGAGGGCTGGCTGCATCCTGCTTCTGGGGCCTGGATCTCCTCTCCCTGCTTTGTCTCCCTGTGAGCTCTTCACACTCTCCACATTAAATACTCAGCCATGAACAGCTCATGAAAAAGATACACTCAGCCTTTAAATGAAAAAACGCGGGGCTGGAGAGATGGCTCAGTGGTTAAGAGCACTGACTGCACTTCCAGAGGTCCTGAGTTCAATTCCCAGCAACCACATGGTGGCTCACAACCATCTGTAATGAGATCTGATGCCCTCTTCTGGTGTCTGAAGACAGCTACAGTGTATTCATATATAATAAATAAATAAATCTAAAAAAAAAAAAAGTAGCTGAAAAAACGCTTAAGAACACTGAGAGACCATTTTGTGACTTTAAATACATGTTAAATTCCATACTATATTTAAAAATGGATATAAATACTTAAACCTATAGAAGTCACAGTGCTTGCATTTGGTCAAGGTAAACCAATTCTTCCACCCTATTTATGGGATATCAAACTATATAAAAATATAAATTTTAAAATTAGATAAAAACATCTGAAAAAATCATTGTCTATACAAACTTACATTTTTATTCACTTAGACAACATTTTACTAAAAAAAAAATATATCTGATGCTGGACACAGTAACTGATACCTGTAAATCACAGAACTGGAGCAAAGGAGAAAGGAGGATTGTTGTAAGTTAAAAGCCAGCTTGGGCACAGAATGAATTCCATGTCAGCCTAGGCTACAGAGTAAATCCTTGTGTCAAAAAATCAAAAACTAACAAAACAAAAATCTGAACAAGCGTTTTTTCCCCCAATTGCTAAAATCTGATTGGTAATCAGCCAACACGCTTATGATAATCTGTAACAATTTTATAGACTAGGCATTGCTGATGCATCATGTCCAGTTTTTCTTATATTAATTTTCTTTCTTAATTGGGCTTTATTACCATTCTATAGTTATTCTTTACCTGTTTTTTAATTGACAACTTTCAATTTCACTAAACTTCTATCTGGACCGGATACCTTATTCACACGGTGAATTACAAAGAATCTGTTCAGACTTGCTATTTTAAATTTTGTATTACCTCTCCGTGTGTGTGTGTGTGTGTGTGTGTGTGTGTGTGTGTGTTGCATGAGCCACAGCATGCTTATAGAAGTCAGATGACAACTTGCATGAGTTAGTTCTCTCCTTCAGCATGTGCACCAGGAGCTATAAGGTCATCAAGGTTGGCCACAGGTGGCTTTACTCACTGAGCCATCTCCCCAGATCTCTGGATGTACTGTCAAAGTAATTGATGTGATCCTCAGGTCTCTCTTAGGGCTTCTATCGATGTGAAGAGACACCAGGACCACAGCCATTTCTATAAAGGCAAAACATTTAACTGGGACTGGCTTACTTTCAGAGGTGTAGTCCATTCTCATCATGGTGGGAAGCATGGCAGCATGCAGCAGACATGGTGCTAGAGAAGGAACTGGGAGTTCTACTTCTGCATCTGCAGGCAGCAGGGAGAGAGAGACACTTGGCCTGGCTTGGGCATTTGAAACCTCAAAACTCACTTCCTCCAACAAGGCCACATCCACCCCAACAAAGCCACACCCCCTAATAGTTCCACTACCTAATTAATGACCAAAGCCATTCTGTTCAAGCCACCACACCCCACTATACAAAAATATTCTTTACTTATCTCAATTTCTATTGGTCTCCATCAGTGTGCAATATTTTTACCTGCACAAACAGAAGTACAATTCATCACAGATACATTTGTTCTCTTTGGTTTTTCAATTCACTTCTTAAGGTTGTGATGTAATCTTAACTTTCCTCCCTTCTGTCTCCCCCTCCAAACCTTCCCATATACCTCTCCTTGCTCTCTTCCAAATCTATGACTCCTTTTCTCATGAATGGTCATTACATGCAAATATGTATGTGTGTATACATAAATATTCCTAAATATTACATGTTCTGTCTGTATAAGGTTATTTGTGCAAATGTTTTCAAAGCTGAGCATTTGGCACTGGGTAACTAACTGGTGTGCTCTTCCTTGCAGAAGGCTATCTCTCCACTCTCAGAACACCTTAGTTACCTGTAGTTCACAAGAGCAGAGGCTTCATGACTTTCCCCTGTAGCAGGTCTATTTTTTTTCCCTTGTTCAGGTCATGTTTAGGCAATCATACACACTTTATGCCTGTAAATTTCGACACTTTAAGAGACATTGTCTCACAGCAGACTCCTTTCTGCCCTCTCTCCTGCAATGTTCTCTAAACAACATCAGAAAGAAATAGCATAGAGATGCAGACATTTTGTTGAACCTCTACTTGGCTGTACAAAATTCATTTTACTGAATCTAACTCTTGGGGTTGTTCCTTAGAGAAGAGAAACTGGAATAAAAGCAGGTTGGGGATAGCTGGACCTTCTCCTCTATGGTTCACAGAAGCTAAAATTTCAGGTGCTATACACCAAGAGAGTGCACCTTTCAGAGTGACTATGCTGAAGGTCTAGGATTTCACTGAGACACACAGAATGTAGGACTGGGCAAGTGTGGGGTGGCTCCTTTAGGAGTGTGTTCAAGTTAGGTCTGGTTCCTCTTCCCAGCCCCATGCTTCCACAACTGACTCAGACTCAAAATATATTTACAAATACATTGGCCACATAGCTAGGCTATTCTCTGACTATATCATAACTTGGATAACCCATTTACTTTAACCTACATCTTGCCATATGCCTAACCCATAGGCCATAGGCATTTTAACTGATAGGTGATGCATCCATATAATACTTAAGCTAATCTTTCTAGAGCAGTGTGATGTTCTTATTCGTGCATTCATTACAATGAAGTGATTCTAGTTTTTAAAAATTCTGTGGACCACCTGGTCTTATTAAAGAAAATCAGTTATATGTTTAAGAAAAACTTTGAATGAATGAATGCAAGACCCAAATAACAACTTTGAGTTCAGATATTTTGTATGTGTATACAAAGTTTTTTAACAATTTATTTACACATTCTAGTGGCAGTAAAACTTGAATTAACATGGAGGAAAATATATCTCTGATCAGAAGATACACTGTACTAAACAACCCCAATGGAAACCTTCATTTGTAATATTATTCGGATTAAAATACAATCATCACCAATGCTTCTTGGTAAAATGTCTTATTTTAGGGCAAAGGCAGGAGACAAAATGACAAAAACATCTTACAGTGTTATAAAATCAGGAAATGTACAAGAAAATGGAATAAAGATTGGAGTTCATTAAAAAGACACAGAGGTCAGCACAAAGACCCCTGAATGACCAAATGTGGAACAATTTGAGCAAAAAATTAAATAGATAATATTAGATTGTAATCCAAATCGTAAAGCAAATGTCCTTGAAATATTACTGGTGTAAATAAATTATTGAATAAATAACTAACAGTTGCAGAGGAACTCCAAGCCATTTATAGAGCATTTGGCCTTTCAGAGAGGTGAAGAATAACTTCTGCTTCGAAAGCATGTGGCTAGACATAGTGACTGCTAAAGGGGCTACATACAAGGATGCAAATATTCCAAACTTCCTTTCCCCGGGATCTCCCTGCTGTAGAATATAGAAGTCTGAAAAAATTGCTACTAACCTTATTGTAGGAGGAGAGGACTGGTCCAGAGGAAGGAAGGAATGCTGGTAGATACCCCTGGATAACTATTTATACACAAGTCTTCTAACTTTGGGGCTTTTCTCCTGCTTTGAACCAGTGATCATAGCATAATAACCTGCGTGAAGCAGCCATTTTAACACAGACCATGAAAGTCAAATGTGGGCAAACTGGCTCCCTGAAGACACAGGAAAGCAAACAGCCTACAGGTTGGCTAGTGACCCCTAGCCTTGATGTAGGCTGATAGACGTCTTACCTATACGATTGTCTATATTCAGGTTCTCTTTTACCTGTAGTCTGATGTAATTCCAGTGTCTACAATGAAGAAATAAGGAAACAGGACTTAAAGTGTATGTGCACGAAAGCATGCATGAGTGTGTGTGTGTTTCTTTCTTGAGGCTATATAGGAATATGTCACAACAAACTTAAATGTATATTTCACCTATTGTATATGTGCATACATATTGAACCATAAGAGTATCAATGTCATTCCTATTAATAAATTGCTTCACCTCCCAATAGTGTATTTATTTAATATAGCTATTACATAATATTTGCACAAATATAATTCAGCCACTGAATGGAATGTGTGAAATATCTCATGATTCAGAATGTATAGGTTCATAGAAAAAGTTCACAGTCATTACAAGGAGGAGCTTTTACATAAAAGGACTCATTAGATCTATTTTCATTTAAAATATGTATTTATAGTAGTTACTAATATATAGTTATACAATAAAAGTATATCAAATTTAAAAGTCCATATAATTATATAATGTATTTTTTGAAATTTTAGAAAAACTCTACAGCAAAAAAATATGGAAAATATAATATAAAAAGAAATAAAGAAAAAATCAAAACACAGTTTTGGTTAGTACAAGTCTGATTTTTTATTATGTAAATGTGTTTTTGTATTATTTGGAACACAGGGTATGTGATCCAACAGGAGATATTCTTATATTTAAAAACACTGGGATATTAGTTGTTCGTTCTCTTGTGCTAAAATACCCCAAGAAAAACAACTTAAGCTCATCTGTGCTGGTAGGAACCTCGGGACCACTGAAGCTGGAGACATCCCATAATATTCCACCACAGTCAGGAAGCTGACAGTAGTGAATGCTCCTGTATAGGTGGCTTCCTCCTCTATATGGAATGCAGGATCAGGGCCAGTGTGATGCTCCATCCTTCCCTCAAGGCTGATCTTTCTATTTCGTAAGTCTAATCCTTTGCAGGGAGCCCAGAGGCTTACCCTAGGTAATGCTACATCCTGTCAGACAATCAGTGTTAATCAGACACTGGGTTACACAGGATTGCACTGACATGGGGAGTCAAATTCAGACCACCTAGGAGCAGAAAGCACAATGCTGTTTACCAGGCTCCCTGTGCTGGGGAGAGAGGAAACAGGAGCAGATGCTGACCAAAGAGTACAAAACTTCAGCTAGGAAGAGTAAGTTCAAAAAAATCATATTACATAAAACATTGACTAGAGTTAAAAACAGTATATTATCTTCTTGAAAATTACCAAGAATAGATATTAAGTGTTCTTACTGTGGAAATGTATGTGAAATAATGCAGAAGTTCATTTGCTCTAGTCAGTCTTTCTACAACATAAGTGTATCTTTCGAAGTATTATATGAACATGATAAATATATACAATGTTTATTGACTTAAAATTAATTTTTAAATGAGAAGTTACTTTAATAATTAAAGCTAGTTCTGCTTTTAAAAATACTGACTTCTGAAACATTTTCAGATTTTCTTATCTTCTTCATATCCCTGGTCTTTTCTTCCGTAAACTTCTCACAGCTCACGGGATAAAATTGTTATAGAAAAGAGTCATAAAAGACATTCTTAGGAATCTGAGAACGGCCAAGAATTCACTAGAAAAATCACTACTCACTCATGCACACTAGTGTCTGCTCAAGAACCCAGTAAGTCAGACAAAGCACAAGCCAGACAAATAGGAAGAGGACAGCCTGTATAACGGGACATTGGGAAAATTAATAATACTTCAGGAGGAACTAGAAGTGTTGAAAAAAGGAGGTTTTACCATGTTCAAATGGAAGAGTGTGAGCATGCCCAGGGATCCGCTAATAGGGAAGTAAGCGATGGGGGTTCTATGTCTTATACACCAAGCCATCCCCATGTCTCTTAAAGTATAAAAATGGCGGGCCTATGCGATGGCTCCATGGACAAACGCTTTTGGTGCATATGCTAAAGTAAGTTTCTACCCTAGAACCCAAGCAAAGGCAGACAGAGAGAACTGACTCCATAGTATTGTCTTCTGACCTTCACATGAGTGCCAAGGTGTGTGTATACACATTAATAAAAACAATAACAATTAATTAATTAATAATTATTAATGCCCCTATAAAAGGGAAGTCCTTAATTACTACATATTAACAGTTAAGTCGATGAACACAGCAATAGGTTCCTTATACATCAGACCTTAAAATTCATTACTTCTTCGAAAGTTTTACGCTTGTATTTAGTGTATCTTGATCTCACCTACCAGAATTCTGGATAGCTGGAGTATGGCTCTGCTAGGCCTTGCCCTTCTCCCTCATTCCCTCAGCCTTACTAAAAGCTGTTAGATTACATTCCCAAAGCTAGCCCCTAAAGTATGTTCCCTTATTTGGCTAATCGGTCTTCCTGAGGCTGACTACCAAGGTCCAGCTATCAACATTTTGAAGTCAAAAACCCCCTTTGGCCCACCTAATTTACATTCCCAGTTAAAATCAGACACTTCATTCTAACATGGTGTTTCTCCTTGTACCTTTAAAAACCACCATTTTCCTATCTGTCACGTCTCTATGCAGGGGCAGTTCTTTGTCCCTCCAGAGGAACAAATACCTCTCTTCCCTCACCCTTGTTCCCTTTCCTTTCTCTCTCATCCCCTGTCTCTTGTGTCTGTCTCTTATTCCCTGCTCTCTGTCTCTCTGGAACAAAGAAACCTCTTTTGTGCTGAGACAGTGGTCTTGCAGTGTTCTGAGCTGATAATCTTTCTTTCTACATGCACCCTTTACTCCCCACTGCCAGCTTTTCCCATGATGCCACTAAACATCTCCCTCCTAACTTGCTATCTTCCTTGGATGTTTGTTTACTCGAATCCATTGGATTCAATTTATGCTGCCCATATGACCGATAACTGGGGTTTGGCCATACTTCCAAAGAAAAGTGACCTTTTCTCTTTCAACAGCCATCAGCTTGCCTTTGCTCCTCAGCTATGGGTGGGGCCTTCTGAGTAGACGTTCTCAGAATCAGGTTAAGTTTGAACCTGAAATGCAGAAATAGACATGTTTTGGCTTGGATTTGGTACTGATAATAATCCTTTCGTTGTGTGAACTTTCCCCATGCAGACATGGAATAGACATCTATTCACCATATGCTGGGTTTGCTTCCACAAGGTAGAAAAGTAGATAGATACAAAATAAGGAAAGAGTTTCTGTGAGAACAGACAGTAGGTCTACATGCCTTTAATCCACTCAGGAGAATGAGGCAGGCAGAACTCAGAGTTCAAGGCCACCCTGGTCTACAGAGCGAGTTCCAGTACAGCCATGGCTACAGAGAAACTGCATCTCTAAGAGCCAAAAATAAAATACAAAATAAAATTTAAAAAAACGAAAACAGAAATAGCTCATGAGAACGTCTTGACCTCACATACATCTGTGAGCAGAAGAGTTAGTACAGTTGAAATAAGGTTGCTGCTAGTAAAACTTACACAAGGAAAACCCTTAACTACTACAATATCTTCAAGACAAAGCAATGTACTTCTATGCAATAAAAGCAAAGAATATACAGGACTCCAGTGTGGCTGAAAGGGGGGTGTTTGGGTTGGTCATGTGTTCATAAGAGAGTACAAGGTGACAGGGATAAGTCACTGGGCTGTGGAAGTCTCTCGAGATAAGTAAGACAGTTCTCTTTTGCAGATGAGGTTTACTGAGGATAATATCACATATCTATCAGTTCTTCATTTATTCTAGGCTTGGACTTCATTATATGCTTGAGCAACATATGTTCTGCAGTGCAGAAGTTAATAATAATAATAATAATAATAACAATAATAATAATAATAAACACTGCAATGGAAAGTAACCATTGAGAAATGTGGATTAAGGTAACTGCGGTCCAGTCTTTAGGACAGAATCACAGTTCTAAAAAGAAGCAACTCTGCACCCCAAACACTGCATACTATAGCACTGTCTGTTTCTCAGGCTAGAGTAGAGTTCAGTACAGAAGGTAGGCATCCTAATTGGCTCCTCCAGCAATGTATTCAGGAGATCACAAGAAGGGGAGATTCCATTCCCTGAATGGCATTAAATTTTTAAAAGACATTGCACATTTACTGTTTGTTGGTTGGTTTTCTCCTATTCTTCCTTGTTTTTTTGTTTTTGTTTTGGTTTTGGGGTTTTTTTTTAGCTGCATGTTTGTTAGCTAATGAAAGGGGGGATGGGGAAGGAGAGAAGGTCATGAGGATCTGGGAGGAGTTGGTGAGGGGAAACCATAATCAGAATATATTGTAGGGAAAATCTATTTTTCATTAAAAATTATTTGCGTGTGTGTGTGTGTGTGTGTGTGTGTGTGTGTGCACGCGCATATTGTCTGCATGAAGAAAAGAATGAATTGTCATTCCTCTGGGAATAACAGTGCATTAACCACTGAACCATCTCTCCAGTTCCTTAGGTGACATTTTATTTAATATATTAAGATAAAGTCAGAGTATCCTCAAGTGCAAACAGCGGAATCAAAGCAGTGCCTGCTATCACAAACAGAGGAGGAAAACAGGATCTGGTAGATGAAGAAAGATAGTTCTTCGGGAGACTGGGTTGAGTGAATGCTAGACAAGACATAGAATCTTTGCCATCTTAGATGGTGGGATTGCCCCCTCAAGCTCAGAGTCTTAATAGTGGAATGGCTCTAAACCTCACTGACTACAAGAACAAGGGGCTGATGGACATATTTTAGTGAGTGAAAGCTGTTTCTATTGTCTTTTGAAAACACACTTTTTAGAATATCTTCTCTCTTTAGGGTAGAAAATGTGCAATTAAAATAAGTTACACTTGCCCTGTGGAGTTTTTCCCAATCTACCCTTTCTGTCTCAGATCATCTAAGCTACACTCATTGTGAATTTCTAGAAAGTTCCATTTCATAGTTCAGTATGGATAGTTGAGAGTTGAATTTCTAAGAGTGGAGATCTGAACCTGGTGGGCGAAATTGTGCCTGTGGGCAGAGTAACTAAGCATCCAGTTTTTTATTCATTTATTTATTTATCTGATATGTATTAGACACTCTCCCAATGGATGCTAGGTACAGAACAAATACAAAGGAAAGGTAAAACAGTTGCTTGCTCTCTCTTACTTCTTGCCTTTTAGCAACAGGAGAGAGAAAATGAAGAATAGGCAGAAAGAGCTTTTTTTTTTCTTCAGAAAAACATAAGTACAATGAATAAAATGAAGAAGATAGGGTAATCATAACTGAGACCACAAGGGAGAGCCGCCCTGACAGCATTTGAATTGAGCCACAAGATTAATGCGAGTGCTTCCCCAGTCGAATATACACCAAGAACAAATTTCAGATAAAACAGAATGACTGAAGACTGAAGAAAAATAAGAGCAGTGTGGTCAGAATGTAGCAAGGAGCCTAGCAGAGTTGACTCAATGAGATAGGAGCTCGACTACAGGAGGCTCTGTCTGTCCTGGGAGGGTATGTGTGTATTATTCTAATGCATGTAAGCTTATTGGCACTTAAAGATTTGGCCTTAACATCTAGTTGGAATGGAAAATGAAATGAAGGAGAGAAATTATAACATTGATTAACATATCCAACCATAATACACCTTAGCTTACAATGACAGCCTGCCCTCTCTTCCTCTCCAAGAGAGTGTTTAGTTCCAATAGGATTTTAACTAAATCCTTGTATTGCGACAAGAGAATCAGAAGCCCTGAAATACTTGTTTGTAGCTCTGGTGGTGTTACTGGTTAAGGGATTGCTTGTCCAGAGTAGTATCAACTTTGCAAACATGTGCAAATAACTGGTAGATGCGTATTACTGGAATGGCCATACAGAAGTAGTAAGCTAGACATAGTAAGTAGTGGAAAGAGAATAGCAGTCTCTACTGCTAAGAGCATGCCACATGCTGTCAGGTTGAGATAATGTGACTCAGGGTCCTAAACAGAACTGGTGACAGGACATGCGATCCTCAGATTGGTCCTTTGCCTCCTCCCTTCATTAATCCTGTAAAGAGTGTTAAAAGTTCCTCTAGAGAGCTGAGCAGCTGACTTAGTGGGCAACATACTTATGACAGATGCATGAGGATCCGAGTAAGAATAGCCAGTACTCAGAGAAAAGGTATGACAGTGTAATTTAGTAGTCATTGCTCTGCAGGACAAGATAAGCAGACCCCAGAGGCCTTGCTGGTCTTCCAGTCTAGCCAAAATAGAGAGGTGCAGGTTCAATGAGAGACCATATTTTCAAAAAATAAATTAGAGTGTCATAGACAAAGGCATCTGAGGTCAACCTCTGGCCTCCACATGTTCATAATGGGGAAGTGTACCTATACATATAAAAGTACCACCCCGCCCTGTGCCCACACATACACATAAGTTATTCAAAAAGCTTAAGTACCAATTTGGGCATGTCACAGATTTCAATTCTGACTGCAAAGAAATTCAGAAGACAAATCTGTGCAACTCAATTCTTTTAGTGCCACCAAAAAAAAAAAAGAAAAGAAAAAAGAAAAAGAAAAAGAAAGAAAAAAAAGAGCTGCTTCAAATTACCCAGATTTCAATATTCCAGTTTTCTCCTCAGTTTGTAATTATCATTAGGACTCTATCAACAACAGAGTTTTTGCCAATTATGCTACCGAATGCTGTGTTAAAAAACAATTACAGATGGCAATCTATTTGGCAAATATCTCCTATAAAAATATAATAATAATTCTCTAAATTGATTTGCTGGCCCATCAGACAATTAAAGCAGATGAGTTTGGGCTTCTTCTTCTTCTTCTTCTTCTTCTTCTTCTTCTTCTTCTTCTTCTTCT
>NW_021604767.1:1519468-1577248 GCF_004785775.1 Grammomys surdaster
CTCCTTCTCCTTCTCCTTCTCCTTCTCCTTCTCCTTCTCCTTCTCCTCCTCCTCCTTCTTTTCTATGCTTTGGTCAGTTGTGCACAGAAAGTTGGCAGAGGAAGCATTCAGTACTTTCCATTTTGAGATAATTTCCAAGCAGAGTCCATTTGTTTCCAGAGTAACCTTGAAAAATAATTCCTTTAATTTTAAGCAGAGAAAGTTTTGTTGTGGAAAAAAAAAGTCTCCCTTAGTAAGGGTCTTTCAATAGGATAGCATTTTTAGTGCTTGTTTCTCAGTAGAGATATAAACCGTTATCACAGATCAGCATCTGCAGGGTCACTCCTTTCTCCAAAGGATCTGACTCAGCAGGAAGCGTAAAAATATGATGCTTGTCTGGAATGCCCATTTGAAACATCAGCCTCTATGCATCCACAAGTGTTCTTCTAGAAGCTAACACTCATCTCCAAAAGTGTTACTCAGGGGACTCATAAAGAGGATACAGACAAAAGCCTATGGAAAGAAAAGTATGTAGGGGCCATGACATATGTTGGCCTTGTAGGAGTCAGGAGGGAACTTATGAAATCAACATTGTCTTGAAAGTTTTATGTGAATCAATACATGAGCATACACATATACACATATACATGAACACATGCACACTTGCTTATGGGCACTCAGATGCTTTGATTCCATGTATTGACCCATTCATGGTCATAAAAGTGGAGAAAGCTGCTAGAAGAAAAGTATTCATTGATTATCCTGATGTAGAATAATAGAGTCATCCTGAAGAAAACCCAAGTATCGTGTTTCAAACCCGTTATGCTAACCCTGAGTGATACAATCAGGCATCTTGGATTTTAACGTCAATCAAATTTAAGATGACTTGGTCTCCAATCTACACACTGAATTTAATGCTTCAGATGATTGCTGCTAACCCATTGCCTTCTAAGCACTCTGCATCATATTCCATCCGCTGTGATAGTTACCATTAGATTCTTCCAGCTGCTAATTCTATGTTGTGCAAAGGTAACATTTCACATTGAGGTTTCCAGTAGGAACATAAAAATCTCAAATGGATACCAAAAGCATTATTTTTTCAAAGAGCCAAACTGAAGTTTGGGGAAGAAAAATAAGTCAGCATTTAATGGACGGAACAGAGTGGAAACATCTGACAGAACAGTAGGAAACTTCACTCTGTTCTGAATGCCTCGTCAGTGCTCTGGCCATCTGTCATGCATTTCTCGTGAAATAAACAATTTCAGAAATGTTTTGGCCAGGGAAGAGGCACTTTGCATTTATCCATCTATTTGTCCTATATGGGCTAAAGATAAGGAAGTGAAGAGAATCGCTGTCAAGGAGATGCTTTGACCCTTATAGCGAGTAACACTTTCACTTGGAGATGCTTGTGAAGGACATGAGCTGGAGAGAGAATAGGAAATGGGGTCATGGGGGATGTGAAGAGAAACAAATTGCTGCCAAGAGCAAATGCTGAATTTCCTGCCGTTTTTATTTCCCGAAATCAGAGTGGATTAGAGGGCTAGCTGGGTGAAGGATCTAGAGGGTGCGAGAGAAATAATGATTTCTCTCTGGAGAGGCAGGATGGATCTCTATACAATTTTTGAACTATTTCCACAATCTGGCAATACTTTCATACCAGAAGGAAAATGACACTCTCTTCACTATTGACTGTTTTCTAACTATGTTTCAGTTGACTGTACAAGTGTCTTCCCACCACTCCGTATGTGAAAGTCAGCTTTTCCTAGTGCCCTTCCCTTCATGTTTTGAGGGCATTTCTTGTAACCTTGCATTGACCCCTTTGGACTTACCACTGGTGGCTTGGTGTAATATTTATAATACTACATTGGAGAATGTCTTCTCTATTGAATGAATCATATTCAGTTTTGCTCCTATGTGTCTTCTATCCTGGAAATGTAATCTTTTACTCCTGGGGGAATACTGTGACAGTAGATCCTGGACACAGCCTCAGCTTAAATGTTGCTGTGTGCTCATGGGAAAGGCACTTTACCCCCTGGTTCTGCAACTCTATCTTTTGTTCCTTGGGGCTGTGGTAAAGGTTGAAGAGATGATATATTTAGAGTGTCTGGTTCGTATTGAGAAATAAACATGTATTTCCTCTTGCATGTCTTTCCTCCTTGTCCCCATTACTCTGTACCTCTTTCCTGTCTTGCTCTTTTCCCTGGATTTCTTTTCTTCCTCCTCATCATTGTTCTTTTTATAGACAGATCCAAGGGCTGACACAGTAGAGGTATTCTAACTCCAGAATGTCCACTCCTTTTATAGTACACTTGAAAGAAAATTAAGGCCTTATAACTCATATTTTTTGAATCAATAAAAAGTAATATTTTATCAAACATCTTTAGTATTAATCATCCCACACATCACTCTCTCTATCTGTCTTCACATTTGTATTGTTCTTCCATTGTATCTTCTTTTGTGCTTCTGCCTAACAAGGTTACTCACTGACACAAGAATGGCATAACTCTTATAGTGATAACCAACCAGGTCCTGATTGAATTTAAAGCTCCACAGGAGAAAACTCATGTTGGTACTATAAATTTTGATCAAGAACCTGTGGCTGGAGGCTCACCATCCCCAGAAGAGAACGTATTATTGTTGTTTTGTTAAATGGGCATTATGTGAATTTCCTTTGAAATACTTGTCTTTATACCATGAATTACTGCATCTCAGTCCTCATTAGAGGAGACTAGTTTGTCAGTGGATGGAGGTTCATACAGAATAGGTCCAAGTGAAGAGAATAAGTTATTGTGGAGTGAGTAGTCATAAGTAGAACATCATTTCACACATTGAGCCCCTCTTCCACCTAGGCTGAGGGAACACCATGGAAGAGTCAGTGGGAAGATTTTAATGATCAGTGTTTGAAGAAGATGGTTGTTACTGGTGTCTTCTGTACATCACATGACTGATGTAGGCACATACTCACTTCAGCTGTGACAGCTTGTATCACAGAAAGGGGAACTGCTCATGAGGACCCACATCTCCCCAAGGACTCTTGATAGTAATGGATGGGGGAAGGCGTTCTGTAGTGTAAACACTGATAAGTTTTCCTATCATCAGAAAATGTCATTGCTATTGAATGAACATCTACTTAAACTCGGTAGATCATACAGACAAAGAGACATGAAAATGAGAAGGGGACTTGCTGAGATGAGGTTCAGTGGGAGGAAGAGAAAAAAGACAGGCTAATAAGAGGTGAGAGCTGGCATTTAGTGTACACATGTCTGAAGCTGTCAAAGAGTTTTATAAATGTATTATTTTAAAGTAGTAATAGTTAAACCACCAGAAGAGTTCTGGCCTTGACTTACGGTTTTTGAAATTGAGTTTATCTTTCTTTAACGTACTTCAGAATCCCCTGAGGTCCAGCTGCATTTCTTACATTCTTTCTAAATCCTTTTCAACATTTCTTTATAATTTTTTTCACCCTTTGGGTTTCTATTGCAGGTTTTCCTCCTTCTTGACTGTCCTCTGGTTGCATGCCCATTTGAGACTTATGAATGATCTCCTCTCATAAAAATCCAGTAGTATTATGCTGTGCCTTTGGCTCTCCCCAAAGGCCTATGTGTTAAAGTCTTGTCCCCAAATGGTACTATGGAAAGATAGTGGAACCTTAGGAGGTAGGGCCTATTGTAACAGAGGACATACCCTAGAAGGAAATGTTGACTCTGTTCTCCTTTGGTTTGCCTTTTCTCTTGGATTAAGAGATGTAAAGAACTTTCACTGTGATACATGTTCCTGCCATGATAGTCTGTCTCTAAAGAACAATTGGGGACCACTGGATCATGGATAGGAACTTCCAATCATGTTCCAAAACAAGCTATTTCCCTTTTAAGTTCAGATATTTTGTTATAGAAACAGGAAGCTGACCAAAATCTCCTGTTTGTCCATGTTTACTCTATGTGTACTAACCTGGTGTTAATTTCCCATGACACTCACCTGTTTCTTAGTGAGATAAAAGTTTCCTTCATAGGTCTGACTTTCACAGGTGACCTAGTTTCAAACCACAGTATCTCTTTCAATAACACTTGTAGACACTTCTTCAATGTTGTGCTTGCTTGTTTCAAGTTCTTGAAAATCCCCAAACTTTATCTTTACCCATGTAATTTTTAAGAGTCTTCCTCTTAGAAGTTTCTACTTGTCCTTTTAATCTTTTCCTTCCCTCAGATACCAGGTAAATGAAGTAACAACAACTATAATAAAATTTAAATGGCATTTTAAATATTAGGACATTGTTCAGAAACTTGTTTTGCAGTTGCTTATTTCTGTTCTTTCAAGCATAAAGTCAGGTTTCAAGCCTTCCCAGTCAGTAGAGTACTTTGTGTTTGCTCTTTGTATGGTCTTCTGTAATGATGCATGCTCCTACCTAAATAGAAAAGAATCCTGTGTGGTAATGAGGCCATTACTTTAGACTCTCTCTGGCCAAGAGTAAGAGGTGGGGTGGGGGTGGGGGTGGGAGGGATGTGTAGCATCGCTAGGAGCCATAAAAGAGAAAGCAGAGTATACAGACTTGTTTGTGACTCGGAGTAGTGATTTACATCAAGACACCAATGAGCCTGTCTGTAAATGAGCTCATTCGCTTTTCCTAAAATTGGAGATTTGCTTAGGGCTATTTAAAAACATTAAGATTGTAAGCTATTACTTCATACAAGCAAGATAAACCAGGTCCTGGCCAAGTGACAGTAACCCAGCTTTCTAGCTCTGTTTTATAACAGCACCAAAGCCAACTATGCTAAGCCATGTTTCTCCCAATTACTTTCCCAAGCCCATGTAATGTATGCCATGTTGTTGTTGTGTGTTAAAGACCAGCAATAATAATGTAAGGCAGACATTTAGAAGCAGATATGCTCATATTTGCTTTGGTGTGCACTGTCCCCAAATTCCTGTCTAAGAACAATGCTAACTGGCTCATGCTCGGCTAGCTTTTATTATTAAGCATTAAGGGGTTCTTTTCTTTTCGTCTTTCCTTTTTATTTTTTTCAGTGTGCCTTGAGCCTAGGTCTTGCTATGTCTTGCCTAGAACTCACTGATTGCAATCCCCTCGCCTCTGCCTTCCAAGGATTGAGATTACTGACATGTGCTATCATGCCTAGCATATCCTCTTGTGTATTATATTGTTCCACAGTCTCTCTACTGTCCTTTCTTTTCATATGGTCACAAAGCACCATATGTGTGCCTTTCCCTTTCATGTTTGGCAGGAGTTCAATAAAATGAGCCTTGGAGGCAAGATTGGAAGGAAATTAAAGATATGAACTGAAAACAGAGCGGCCAAAGATTTCTTAAATATAAAGCATTTGTGGGGGGGGGGCTGGAGAGATGGCTCAGAGGTTAAGAGCACCGACTGCTCTTCCAGAGGTCCTGAGTTCAATTCCCAGCTGCCACATGGTGGCCCACAACGATCTGTAATGGGATCTGATGCCCTCTTCTGGTGTGTCTGAAGAGAGTGACAGTGTACTCACATAAATAAATGTTTAAAAAAAAATAAAGCATTAGGTGTTTTGGGAACTGTGGGCACAATGCTCAGCCAACACAGGACCCCATCTGTGCCACTAATGTACAGAACAGAAGGGATTCAAGTGCAGGAACAGGTCAGCTAGGAGGAGTATGTATACAGAGTGAATCTTCCCAGGAAGGTAAAGTGAGGTCTTGCTGGCCTGGTGACAGGGAGGGCAGCCTAGATTCCACACTCAGACATAATGGGGGAAAGGCATCCATATGGTGTTCTGTGACAACTGAGAGGGAAGGACAGTAGGAAGACTGGAGCAATAGCATGTATGGAGGGATGGTCTAGGTATGATGGTGCATGCCAAAGGAAGACAGAAGGGAGGGCTGATACAACCAGTGAATGAAGGCAAGTCAGGGCTACATAGCAATACAGATGCCCAAAACACATGATGTGTTTAAGCCTTCTTGAAAAAAATTATTTCTTACTGCTTTGATTTTTAATCATTTGCTAACAGTTTCGCTGGTGCCAGATTCTGCAACGCTCTGAGTCTGTTAGAGCACCGTGTTTCTTACCTTGCACTTACCATTTTCTCATGAGTTCAAGAGGATCCACCAATTACAATCTTCTCACTTTCTCCTCTACAACACTTCTTTCCCTCTTTCCTAATAGCTTTCAGAATTTCTTGAACTGGAATTATATATTGCATTCATCTTAACCAATTAAAGTCTAGATATCAGGAAGGAGGAAATAGCCATAAGACACTTGTGACAATTGACCAGGTGAACATTTTAAAGTAACATTTTAAAGTTATTCTCCTTCCAGGTGCTTCTTACTCACCTTGGATAGAACACATCCAACCAAAAATAGCTACTAGTCAGTCAGATACAAAATCATAAACTTTAAAGCATTATAACATTTTGGGTTTGTTTGTTTGTTTGTTTGTTTGTTTTTTATTTTGCAACTTTTTGGTACCTCAGTTGTATGGTTCTCAGATGTGAACTTTGTAGATGATAGTATCATATACCAATGGCAAAAGTAGAATGAAACCCATTGAACATACTGCGGCATGTGCAGTCAGTCACAGCTTTTTCCAGAACTTGAAAATCAGCCATTGATTTTAGGTTGCACAAACTCTCAAGGTAGTGGTTCTCAGCCTAGTGGTTGTGACCCTTTTGGGAGTTGCATATCAGATTTTCTGCATAGCAGATATTTACATTATGATTAATAACAGTTGCAAAATTACAGTTGTGAGGTAGCAATAAAAATTATTTTGTGGTTTGGGGTTCATGACAACATGAAGAACTATATTAAAAGGTCACAGCATTAAGAAGGTTGAGAAATCACTGCCTTAAAGAGTCTTGGTGGGATAAGGCTCCTATTTGCCTCTGTGGGGTTCATTATGATTTATTTTAAATATTTGAAGAGCTCTTGCTCTCTTTGAACCTTTTTAGTGGCTGTCATTGCGTTTGTGGAATGTGATATCCAAAACCTTTCACTGCCCTTATTCTCCAAATAATGCCAACCTATCCTGTGGCTGTTTGTTTGTTTGTTTTTATTTTGTTAGCTTAGACCTCATTTCTTGTGGGAACTTCCTGCACAGCCCAACTAGGTCAGATGGGAATCAGAACCTTTGAAAACATTCTTTTACCCTCCTCCTGTTTCCCAAATATGGTCTGTATGGCTACTGCCCATATCCGCAATCCCTACACTAGATTGTTCAAGGAGGGCAGGCCAGTACCTGCCCTGTGTGCTTATTGTAAATCTCAACATACCCTAAGTCAGTGTATTGGTTTCAATAATGATGTCACCCTAAGGCTCCCATATTTGAACACTTGATCCCTAGTTGGTTGTGCTGTTTGGGAAGTAGAGCATTGCTGGAGGCAAGATGTCACTGGAGGGTGACAGGTGGCTTTGAGGGCTTAAGGTCTCCTGCTTCTGTCAGTTTGCTCTGATTCGTGCTTGAGGTTTATTGTATAAGCCCTCAGCTTCTTGTTTCTGCCATCGTGCTTGGTGCGTGCTGCCTTGCTGCTGCTTCGTGGTGATGGGCTCTTGTCCTTCAAAAACCATAAGCCCAAATAAGTCGTTTTATTGTATACGTTGAGTTGGTATTTAATCACAGCAACAGAAAAGACTTTGAAATATTTAAAAAGACTTAATTTCATACAAATGAATACATACCTGTATTTATCAATACTTATCAATTATATCTGAATACATCCCATATAAATATATCCCATATAAATATATTTACAGCCAGATAGATAGATAGATAGATAGATAGATAGATAGATAGATAGATAGTGTGGGGGTGTGGGGGTGTGGGGTGTGAACATGAACATGTATGTAACAGATGTGGTGACATGGTAGACACCCATGACCTTCAACTTAGACTATGTTTCTGGAAGACACATGATGAGCTTCCAGTTACATGATTTTCTTGATAAATTCTCACTTACCTGTGTAAAATCTCTTCTTGTTTCTTTCTGACTTCCTCCTTTAGAATAACTTTCACCAGTCTCCTCCAGTGTCATGGTTTGACACTGCATGATTTGGGGCCACAGATCATCCATTGTATACATCATCTCTTGCTTTAAAACTCACTTTGATTTGAAATAAACTCAACTGGAATGCATGTTTTCAAATGACCCACTATATCCTTTGTTGTTTGTACCATTAGTGGTTTAATTTTGCCAGCCTGCTGTAGCCTGAAACCCTTTAGGAGGTCTGAACGGATCACTTCTTCATAATCAGGAAAGTGTGGGAGGGCTCTGGATGACCATGGCCTCAGCTTACCTCATGTGTGTACTTTTGTGAATCTGTGAAGGAAGATTTTTCCAACACGAGTTGCTATACACAAAAATGAAAGTGGAGAAAGGAGTATAGATATGAAACATATTTAGGGATGATGTGTGCTGCTTTCTTCCTGTTGTCCTGCCCATCAGCATGGAAACCCTGGGAAATCCCTCTCTTGCTCCTTATCGCTTAGAGGCTGGATGATGCCTTTAAAAAAAAATGTAAGGAAAATTCACTGCTCTGTGCAAGCATACAGATCTACTAGGCCAGCCAACACAACAATGACGTGATGTGGCCAACGGACTCCCACACTTTCTCCCTACGAGTAATTCAGCTCACTACACTTTCAGTCGGCTAGCAACACTGCTCCCCCTCCCCCTTAGTGTGTTTACATCTCCAGAATCTTTCCTACCACTTCCCAGGCTTAGGATACATTCTTTCCCTTCTGGCTTGATAAACTGGAAAGGACAGCAAGATTACTTGATTTCTCTTACCGGATAAAAGCCCTTTTCTCACAGAAGTTATCCTGGACCCTGCTGCCTCTCTGGCTCTGGTTCCAGAGGGACCAGTGTTGCCTGTTCTATCCTGAATGTCTGTGATCCCAAAGTAATAAGAAGAGTGAGATACTTGCACTTTTGTCAGTATCACTGGTGTGCAAGTGAAAGCAATTGTTGAAGTTACTTGACATCAGATGAGGTATGTTCCCTTCCAGAATTTTTGCTGCAAGTGAAAATATTTATGAGTTCCTGGGCTGTTTCTCAGCCTGTCATGCCCTCTATTTAATCATAAATAATTTGTAATGCTTTTGTCTGACGAGAGGTTCAAAACAAGGTTTGTCTGTGTATCTCTGGCTCTCCTGGAGTTTTGTGGACCAGGCTGGCCTTGGATTCAAATTCCCTTCCTCAGCCTCCTGTGATAGGATTAAAGGTATAAGCCACCACTGCCAGGATTCTTGTATAATCCTGAAATGAAAAGAGACAGCTACTACAATCTACCAACACAGCATTAAAATAATCAATATAATGCACAAAAAACTTTAAAATAAATAGAAAGAAATGATTTCTAGCAGGTTACCAATGAGTTTCATGATGTAGCTTTATAGGATTAGTATTCTAGAGACGATAGCAGACAGAGGGGGTTGTATCTATTAGTTAAGTCAACGTCAATCTCTAACAATGACAAGGACGGATGGCAGACATGTTTAGTTTGGAGAAATCCAGGACTGAAAATAGCATCAGAGGTACCATGATCAGGATGATTCTTTCATTATAAATGTGATCAAGTTCAAATAAAATAAAGAGCAGCCTTGGATGGAAAGGTTGGGAAGTAGTATGTTGCCATATAAAATGGAAGTCTCTTCTGGACTCAAATAATATGAACAAAATTAATTTTAATGGACACAAATAAGTTCTGGAACATTGAAAAGTTAGATGGGATGCAAAACAGGTGGTGGTAGTTTGGTTTGTTCTATCTGGATGTTTCTGGCAAGTTTCGGGACCTCTGCACTCCTGGAGCTGGAATAGGTATGAAGTCAAACTCAGTTGTTTCCTTATCTTGATAACAACGAAAACAACAATCTTCTGTTTGATTACTTAAATGTTGCAAAAGGGATAACAAAGTACTCATTGAGGGCCATGTCGCCTGTCAGCAGGGAATGTGGACAGAGTGGGAGAAGATGTGGTAGGTGTGATGGGAGTTTAGTTGACATTTTTGGGACCCAAGATGCTGCACTGTTGCTGAAGGAACGTAATGTGCTTTTGAACTCCATCTCAGAAGCTGGGCCTGAGCTAGGCAGCCTGCAGAGGCTAAGTAGCCTCCTGAAGGTCATACAGCGAGGAAGTAACGAGAGGAGCGGAGCTTGATTCCGTAGCAGGAACATTCTTGGCTCTGTGACTGAACAGAAAATGAGGAGCTGGTCAGTACCACACACACACAGCCAAGAGGCCCCTGCATGGAAATTTCAAGGGGGTTCCCAGCTGAGCCATGCCAGATGCATGAAAGCCCAGTTTGGGCAGAGAATGTCAATCAAGCTATTCACAGGCTCCAGCTGAGGGAGGTCCTGTCCACTGCTGTGCGGCAGAGTCAGAATCTTGGCCCAAGACCCAGCCTGGAACAATGCCACTCTCTATGGGATTTTTCATTCTTTCTCGCTCTCTTTTTTTCCTTAAAAAAAAAACTTCATTGTTTTCCCTTTTATAATAGAAATAATAGATGTTCGTTGTAAAATGTTCCTACAGTGTAAAGATGCAAAAAGCAAGAAAAGACAATTCTATAATCCCATCGCTCAAAATTAATTACTGCTTACATCCTTCTGCTTTGGTTTTTTTCCCTTATGTGTATAAAAACATTAATTTTAAAAGACATCGTATTACAATGATTGCTTTTAGCTTGTTGCATTTATCTTGCAGTGAATGTATTTTGATTTTTAATCACTAACGATCTTCAACAACCTGGATCCTTCCTTCAGTGGTTACAGAATGCAGGCCTGTGCCTGCTTTCTTATTAGATCCATGAGGAAATTGTTGAGGGGCAAACCAATCTCAGAAATAATCATTTTTCACATTTTCTGTCCCCACAAACAATATTACAATAGGTGTCATTGGATTCGCATATTTGTGCAAGAGTAAAAATACCTTCATGATGAAGTTGCCAAATAGCCATGAAAGACTCCCCCAAATGACATTTTACTAATAGTGCTTGAAAATGCCAATTTTAAAAAACCCCTGAGTAATCTATTTAGTAACAATTTATTTGCTGTTTGCTCTGGGGTAAAGAATACACACTGATCATTTGAAAATGTTGTAAAGCATATGAAATAACTATCTTTTGACCTCATAGCTCCCAAACATAACTATTGAAATGTTTGAGTATGAGTCTATAGCCCAGTGGATGGTGCTCTACCAAACATGTCCACTGGAGACCTGAAGGCAACTATCCAGAAAAAGGGTCTCCAGGTTAGATAAGCTATGTCAAGGGAGAGAATCCTTGATTCCACTAGGCCTATACCAATGATATGTAAGAGAAGAGATGGCACAGAAGACAGGTTGATAGAAACAGAAGCGAACCTGGGGTGATTCAGCCACAAACCAGGGAATGCCAAGGATTGCCAAAGAATTTCAAGGATTTCCAGCACATGCCAAGGATCACCAGTAGTCATGCAGAACCAGTGCAAACACGAGTGTACATTTTTCTTGTGCAGACATGTTTTCAGTTCTTTTGGGTGAAACTACCAGTTAAATTGCAAGATTACATGCTGATCCTGCTTAACTTTTAGAGGAAATGGCAAACTGGTTCCATGGTAGCCTCATTAGTTTAAAATCCCATAAGCAAAGTACACAGATTTGTCGCTCACTCTTGTTTTTCGTTTTGAAAATTATTAGAGTTGTTGTAGGAGGATTTTACCCCCAGGCTAAGCAGAGAGACACCAAGTGAGTTTTTCCTCAATACTTCTAGGAAGAATCTCCCCTCTGATACCTTTATTTCCAACTTCTTGCCTCAAGATCTGTGAGAGGATAAATGTCCAGTGTTCTTTTATGCCATGATATTTGTGGTTGTCAGCAAACTAGGTGACATCTCTCCAAGACTCTGTCTCTTCATATGCACATGGGCACCACACGTAGTTAATAGGATCGACTGCCTGTAGGAATCATTGTAAAAGTATTTTTTATTCTTTTGTAACTGTAGTCTCTGTTGCTTACTGCCCCCATCTGTTATCCATGGCATAGTCCTGGAAGATTCTATCCTCTGTACAATCTAATCTAGGACTAGACCATTTTCAGCCTTTGAGACTTACTGTTGAACAAGCTCACCCCTTCCTAGTTCTTTCTGATCTCTGGCTAGCTGATTGAACTCAGCTGTTCTGTCTCAAAATTCTTCTTCAAGCTGACTGGCTCAATCTGGCTTCTCTCTCAGCCTATTCTGAATGGCTCTACTTGGCCTCATACTGTCTTTGGCAATCTGTTTTAATCTTCTGGCTCCTTCTCATTCTCTGGCTTGTTCTATCTTCACCTGTGTCTAGTTTGTTTTTCTCTGCATCCTGTCTCTGTACAACTGTCCTGGTAAAACTGCCTCCTTCCTTTCTCTTTCTGTGCTGCTCTCTTTTGTAGCTTTCTCTTTCCTTTCTCTTATCTTAAGAGTTGGGCATATCCTATTCTGTCAAATCTTTCTCTGATTCATCACTTTGTCTGCCACTCAATTAAACATCACTTTCAAATATAGGTGCTTTCTTCCACAAACTAACTTTAAATGTATTGTTTGGGGTAAAAGAGTGTGTCTGTATTCCAAGCAGAGGGATCAAAGGTATGTGCTAAGGGCTAAGGGCTTAGCCACGCCATGCCTAGAAAACTGTTTTTCAGTAAATAACACAATCTTGGGGTTCAAAGTGTGATAAAATATCTCACAACAGATAATATCTTGTGTCCTGTGTGAAAGCATCACCTGTGGATAAAAAAACCTATGGCCTATAGGAACAGGCAGAATAGAAGATGGAACATCTGGCAGAGAGAGAGAGAGAGAGAAACTCTGGGAAAGAGTCAGGTGCAGGGGATTCACACTGGACTCTGAGGAAGTCTGATGCATTTAACTGAGGAGAAGTGACTAGTCTTGTGGAAGACACAGAAAATTATAAATGGATTAACTGAGTTATGAGCTAGTTGGAGAAAAAGTATAGTTTAAGGCCTAAGCATCAACTCATAATTAGATAAGCCTCCATGTTATTATACAGGAACTGGGGCAGACAGGAATAAAATGGTTATACCTGCTATTTTACATATTGCTTTTGTTCGCTTAATATCATGTACAATATATCTACATTAGTTAAAAGAGAGCCACATAATCTATTTTAAACATTTACCTGAAGTTTTTTATTTGTTTTAATTTTAATTCATTTACTTTATATCTTAATCACAGTTTCCCCTCCCTTCTCTCCTCCAGTCCCACACACCTTCCCCCCAACCCCATCCATTCCTCCTCTCTTTCTCTTCAGAAACAGGGAGACCTCCCATGAATAGCAACCAACCTTGGCATAACAAGTTGCAATAAGACTATGTATATCTCCTATTGAGGATAGCCCAGACAGCCCAATATGGAAAAGGATCCCACAGACAGACAACAGAGACAGCCCCTGCTCTCACTGTTGGGAATCTCACATGAAGACCAGGCAACACAACTGTGACTATGTGCAGAGGGCCTACCTAGGCCAATCCCCTGCATGCTCCCTGGCTGGCAGTTTAGTTTCTTTGTGCCTCTATGGGCCAAGTTTTTCTTGTGGTGTCCTTGGCCTCCCCGGCTCTTATAATCCTTGCTCCCCTCCTTCCTCGGGATTCCCCAAGCCCTGCCTGATGTTTGGCTGTGGATCTCTGAACCTGTTCCCATTAGTTACTGGGTGAAGCCTCTCTGATGACAGTTATGCAAGGCTCCTGTCTGCAAGTATAACAGCATCAGGGGTGGGCTCTCTTTCATGGCATGGCTCTCAAGCTGGGCCAATCATTGGTTGGTCATTCCCTCAATTTTTGCTCCATTTTTATCCCTGTACATCTTATAAACAGGAAAATTGTAAGTCAAGGGTTTCAAGGCTAGGTTGGCATCCCAATTCCTTCATCTGAAGTCTTGTCTGGTTAAGGAGACGGTTCTTCAGGCTCCATACCCCCCCATTGCTAGGAGTCTTAGTCTGGGTCACCTTCACAGATTCTGGGAGTTTCCATTGCACTAGGTTTCTAGCTTGTCCCAGAGATGCCTCTCCCATTCCATTTGTCTCTCCGAGTACTCCTTCCCTCTGTCCTCCCCTGACCTGATCCCTCCTGTTCCTAGATGTCCCTCTACTTAGTTCTTACACATTCTTAGATGACTCTACTTAGTATTCAATCCCTATTTCTGTCTCTCTCCAGTCTAATATCTAACCTTATGGATTCACCTATTTAACATTTGGCATACATGATGTCATTTAATATGTGGCCTCTGGTACCTGGCCTTTTAAGTTTTAGCTCAGCATTCCCAATATTCATTCCAACTGTAATTTTTAGAAATATTCCACTCCCTTTTGTGACTAAATAATATTCTATTATACCACTATGGTCCAACTATTATCTATTTATCTGTTGGGTATTATTTTACCACTTACTTTTGGGCTACATGAATAGTGTTGTTATGACCCTACATATACAATTTCTTGTGATCAAATGCTTTCATAAACCCAAGAGTGGAACTGCAAGGTCACATGGAGATTCTGCTGAACTTCTGGAGCAAATGTCAAAGCATCTCCACAGTAGCTGCCTCATTATACATTTCTAGCAGTTTGTAGTTTTTCTCTTTTTCATTTGTTCTATTATTGTAAGTGCCCTCGAAGGTATTAAAGAGTATCACATTGCCATTTTGATTTGCATTTCCTTAATAACTAACGATTTTGACCACAAAAATCACTTTCAGTCCTTCAGAGTATTCCATTGTGTATATGTACCATGATTTTTTCAGTATTTACTTAAATAGTTCCTGTGAATGGATATATAGCTACCAAACTCTTTTTGTCATCAGAAGAAATTTCCAGGGGATTTGTCTTCTTTTGGGAAAAAGGAAGGCTTCTCAATGTAGATTCAGGAGTATGATCATTGGCAAGAGATCAGTTATATATCGTCACATAGTATAGAGAAAATCTTTTGTGTACTGTATGGCTGCAACATCTGTCAATTAAAGCTGATTGGCCTGTAGCTAAGGGAGGAAATAGACGGTGGGACAGTCGGTAGGAAGAAAGGATTCTGGGGGAGAGCCAGGCACAGGAAGACTTGTTCAGAAACATGGAGGAGAGAAGTGTGGAAGCTGAGCAGAGGTAACCAGCCATGTGGCAGAACTTAGATTAAAATAAATGGGGTGGTAAGTTAGAACATAATCAGAGAACCAACCAAAACTTGTGGCCAAGGTATTTGTAAATATATTTTGAGTTCAGCATCGTTATTCTGGAAGCTTGAGGTTGGGAGGAAAAACTTGGCATTAACAACACAGTCATCCTTTAAAAAGTGGGTTTATTTTCTGGTGGTGTTTATTTCTCTCCATAGTGATCAACAACGCACCAACTAAGCAACTATTCTAGGCTGCAAGAAATACCATAGTTTGGTCTTTACTAACAGTCCCTTTATTTGTTTTGAGACGAAGTTGTGCAAGGCAACCCATGCTGGTCGTAAAACGTAATATCTTCTGGACTCCACTGGTCTACCAACTCTAGCTCTTAAAATATATTTCAATGAGATGCGTGGGTGCGTATTGTTCCTGTTGTGGAGGAGACTAAATTATAACGATACATCATGGTTTTAAGATGTTCCCAGAAGTTCACACATTGGAATCATAATCCCAAAATTCATATGCTGTTGTCTGAAGATGAGGTTGTCACTGGAGATGTGTTGTTAGAAGGAAAAGTTAACACTAACTCTCCTCTCTGTCTTCCTCCCTCCCCTTCTCCCCCTCCCCCTCCCACTCTTCTCTCCTACCTGTCTGTCATGAGGAGTACAGGCTTCCTACACCACAAATCCATGCTATCAAAGGCTGCACTAGCACAGGCCTAAAGAAAGCAACAGGGCCAAGTAACCATAGATGGAGATCTCTGAAGCCATGAGCCAAGGAAAATTTCACTATTCTAGGTGCTTTGTCACATGGTGCTGGAAGGCAGACCCATACAAAGAACTAACTGACAATCAGCCTGTCAGTCACACTGGTATTTGCTAAAGGCAGAAGTGAGTTAAACATGCTGAAGAGAGCTAAGACACTCAAGACTAGCCTCACATAAATATTTCACTAGCACCCTGCTCACTTATAACTCTTGAGACTACAATGTACACTTTTTCTTTTACCTCTTACTTGTCTCTTTGACCAGATTAAAGGAATACATGATTCCACATTCTTACTTGGTTCCCAAAGCTTAAGGGGTACAAATGCAATTATCAAGCCATGACTAGAACTCATTTTGATCAATAAGTTATTTGTACATTTACGCAAACAAATGAACTGAGAACCTTGACCTGTAGACCCTTCAGCATTCCTATTCATAGCTTGACCTTTAGGGTTAATAGGCTCCAGTAACACCTGTAATCTTTCTATGTTCAAAGACTCGAACAAATGAGCGTGTCTCATAGATTGTGTTTGCTCATGAATGAACAAGAAGTCCTACTTCTTGCCATGTGTATCTATGCACATGTGTGTGTATACCCACATGAATGAATGAGAGACTAGTCCTTCCTAAGTTTAGATCCATCTGCGGGATTCCATAAAGCACTTCCCATGCCCTGTGAAGAATGTATCTGTGTTTTGGTTGAGTCTACCTACAACGGAAGATAACCCTTCTGTGGAAATGAGGATCAAGTCTGGGAAATAGCTCTAACCAAAGGGACAGGGAAGTTGAAGGTTAAAGGACTGAAGGCATGCTCATAGATCATAAATATCCCTGCCCTAGAGGCCCAGGCACCCAAATAAATTCCCATGAGATTTTGCTAATTGTAATTGAATATGAATCAACTTATGTAAAATACAGAAGCATAAGAAAAGTAGTTATGGTGACAATAGCTAAGAATTGAGGCAAGATAATGAACAGCAATGACATCTTTTATTTGCATCTTGCCGTCTTATGACTTGCTTCTCCTATGGTTGGCTGATGGAACAATTATCCTTGTGCTGATTTAATGAGCATCTTCAGGGCCTGGGTCAGAAAACTCCAGGGGTGGGAGCTGGGAGAGGACTGGTCCCATCCAAAGATGCTGGGCTGAACTAAAAATGAAGAGGAGGAAGGATCCAGGATTCTTCAAGCACCACACTAAATCTTTACGGGGCTTACGAGCACTTATGACTCTTGCAGAAAACCTAGGTTCAGTTCTTCAAATCCACATGATCCCTCACAACCATCCATAACTCCAGGTCCAGGGGACTTGACACCTTCTTCTAAACTCTGTGGGCACCAGGCACTCAAAAGCAAAACATACATACACATAAAATAAGAAAAATAAATCTTTCTAAAATAGTTTGAAGAAATCATGGAAGAATACAGTGTCAGGTGATGGCCATGGAAATCACTTCTAACGTCTTCAGTTAGTGGAAAGGAATTTTTTTCACTCTTGGTTTTTCCATTTGAATAAACGATGGCAATTTGATTTTACTTTTCCATGGAGTTTTTGTTTGTGTGACTTTAGTTGTGGTAGTTCTTGGATTCTGAATACCTTTCCATAATCCCCAGGAAAGGGGGGTGATTAAGAACTGGTGGATTCTAGGCTTTTAATTTTTTTATTTACATTTTATTTGTATGTGTGTGTGTGTGTATGTGTGAGCATGTGTGTGTATATGTGTGTGAATATTACGTGTGTAGGTGCCTTTGGAGGCTATAAGTGGCATCAAATACTCAAAGCTATAGTTACAGGCAGCAGTGAGCCACATACGTGGGTGCCAGAAACTGAATTCAGGTTCTCTGAAGGAGCAGCAAGGGTTCTTCACCAATGAGCCATCTCTCCATCCAGGTTTTAAAACTTTGACTAAACAACAAACACATAGAGGCTAACAGCATTTAACTCTGCAGATTTAATGCACCATCCTGGGAGTTGTGCAGCTGTTTCTATGTAGCGAAAGAAACTGAGGCTTGGTGAGAGTAGGTGATTCTTCTGCTGTCCTTCAGAGTTGCCTTCCTCACTGAGTCAGGGTCAGGGCTTTCTGGTACCCTGTATGTTACTCTGCTTAGGCCACAAATTCACATAAGCTGCTGTTTACAGGGATGGGGCTGGAGAGTCTGGCATTTGGTAAAAAGTCTCATCATGACGAAGACCACATAAACCGTTTCACTAACACTGGTAACTATTGCCTTGCTCTCATGTTTTGAACAGGGTCTCAAATAGCTCAGGCTAACCTAGAACTTACTATGTAGCCAAGGATAAACTTGAATTTCCTAGTCTCTTGCTTCTACTTTCAGAGTGCTAGGAATACAAGTGTGTACCTCCAGGCCCAGTTTTATTTGGTCGAACCCAGGGCTTTGTGTAACATAGGTGCGCACTCTCTTAAATGAACTATGTTCCCAGCCCCACTATTATCTTTAAAGGAATAGAGTAGAGCATTGGAGTCATGAAGACTGGGCTGGATACATGCTTTTGTAGTATCTCTGTCTGGATTTGAAACAAAGCTCATCTTCGTGTTGCTTTGAAAGAAAATTCATCCTTATGTCCACAGGTAAGTATAATCCTCAGGCCACATCAAGAAAACCTCTCTTTGCAACAGAAGCCATTACGAAAAGCCACAAGCAATCAAAAATACACAGTTGTGGGGCTCAGTCCTAGCTAATACATCTATAATACAATTCCTGTGCCTAAGGCTCAGGGAACACTGCAGAAGAGGGGGTGGAAAGATTCTACAACCCTGAGGACAGGGAGCATGCTGTGAGATTTTGTTTCCTAGTAATGTCAGAAGCTAAACCCATAAAGTCTCCCCAAAGGCACTGTGTAAACACGAGCTAATCAAAGACAGGTAACTAAGAAAAGCTGAGAGTGGGAGAAATAGTCTTCCCCAGGGAAAAGCACACCAAGCCAACTGTTTATCCAGTACCAAATGGTCAACCCTAAAAACATACATACAGGTAATGCTGTATAAACTAAGCAGGTTGTTCCTATGTATTTGGGGGAGGGAGGGAAGGGGGGGGGGGGGGGGGGGGGCGGGAGGGAGGGAGGGAGAGAAAGAACAATTGGTTTAAAAAAGAGGTCATGAATCTGAAAGAGAGCAAGGAAGGATATATGGGTGAATTTGTAGGAAAGAAAGAGAAGGGAGAAGTGATGTAAATATGTTATAATCTCATAACATAAATATAAAATAAAAATTAAAAGAGAAAATCCTTATCACTTCCATGTTCTGTTTTTATTTGTTGGTTTTTTTCTTTTGTATTGCAGGAGATTAATCCTGGGCTTCTGACTTCTAAGCAAATCCTGTGCCACTAAAGATGCCCCCAGATGTCTTTATATTGTTTTGAGACAATACCTCAGTAAATTGTTCAGGTTAGACTTGAACTCACACTGTAGCCCCAGACAGACCTTGAACTCAAACTCCTCCTGCCCTCAGTCTCCCAAGTGGATGAGAATATGGTTTGAGCCACCAAGCCTTGCTTAGCTCTCTGTTCTGTTCTGAAGATTATAGTAAAATTAAATGAGGCCAACGAATTGGTAAAGCCAAAAGAAGTCAGTGTCAGGCGTGAAAATTGACAATGACCCCTACTCTTTTTATGCCTCTGTTTCTACTGTGCTTCTCAGGGTATGCTGAATTTTTCCAAAAAGTCAGAAGGTTTAGAAACCACACAGAGAAACATTCCTTGGAAAGGAGAGCTCTTCAATGGTCTAAGATTACAGGTCCTTGAAACAGAATGGTATGCAGTTGAGTTTTCCATTCACAGTTCCAGGAAAAAATGGGATTTTTTTCCCATTAAGAATACTGTTATTTAGTTATTTTGAAGTATACAGTACATACATGTATTTTTTCCAAAACCACTAGATTTCATAAGTAGCACACATTTGAGTATCATGAGACTTCTTTATTGATTTTAGAGCAGTCATGGGCTTGAGTGTAGAAAAATTGTGTTTAAATACAGAACAGAAGCTGAGGTCTTTATCCTTTCATTCGCAAAAGCACTTAAATCTACTATTTGTTTCTTGAGAATGCTGTAGCCTCTCATATTAGTAATATTAAAATCTACAAAACAACTGCCAGTAAATTCTTGGAGGGCTAAATGTTCTAGATATAATGCATTAATTTTCTACCCTGAAAAAAAAACTTTTATGTCTTATTTGAAAAGAAAAACGCTTTAAAACTTTAGAATCCTAATTAAATAAAATATAACTAAACCACTGTATATAGTCATTTTTCCCTTCTTTTTCTGTCAACTAAGTAGAAAGCAAGCTGTGCTGGGTGTTTTTTTCAACTTGACATGAACTAGATTCAGCTGGGGGAAGAGACCTTTAATTGAAAAATTGCTTCCATTGGAGTATCCAGTGGGCACAGCTGTGTTGTTGTTGTTGTTGTTGTTGTTGTTATTGTTACTGATTGATGGAGGAGGAATGAGCGCACTTTGAGCAGTATTATCCCTGAGCAGGTGGTCCCTGGTGCTATAAGAAAGTAGGCTGAGAAAGCCATGTCAGCAACTTTCCTGCCTTGACTTCCCTCAGTGATGGCTGTGAACACAGAAGCCAAGTAAACCCTTTTCTTCACCGTTGTTTTCAGCCAGGGATTTTTTTTAATTGGATATTTTATTTATTTACATTTCAAATGTTATCCCCTTTCCCAGTTTCCCCTCTGGAAACCCCCATCCCATCTTCCCTCCCCCTGTTTCAAGGGGGGTGCTCACCACCCACCCACTCCTGCTTCCCCGCCCCCTAGCATTCCCCTACACTTGGGCATCGAGCCTTCCCAGGACCAAGGGCCTCTCCTCCCACTGATGTCTGAGAAAGCCATCCTCTACTATGTTGTATGTGTCAGCCTGTGTTTTAATACTGCAACAGAGAAGCAAAGTAGACTAGGCTACATCTATAGAAAAAGCTGCCTAAGTGCTCTAAGCCAGGGTTAACCTACTTAGTTTCCCTTTAAAAATAAGAAAAATAGTAAAAGCCCAGGGTTTTTTTGTTTGTTTGTTTGTTTTTAAGGAAGTATTGCTCTTAGAATTTCAGGAACCTACAATGGGAGGGGCCTGATCCCACCTCCAAATAGTGTCACTAAGACACAGTCATTTTGCCTGCATGGCTCTGCTCTCTTTGGTTGGTCCCCAAACTCTGCAAGGCTCTCCAAGGACCAAGAAGGCCTCCAGTAACTCTCAGCATACATCTAACATAGTCAAAAACCATCAAAATGAAAGATCTATTTCACAGCCATGATCATAACTGCAGCATAATTCATTGGCTATAACCCCAGCATGGATGACTTGAGTTTTATGTTTATCTTTTTGAAACCCAGCAGATGCAAGATTTTTATTGGCCTGGTCTAGGCCCTAGGCCAACTTTCAAAGTTGGAGGTACCTGGAAGGTGATCAAAGGAATAGAAGAAGAATCTGGAAAATGAAAGTGGACAAAGAGAAAAGCCAAAGATAGAACAGAAGAAAGAAAATGTGTGACCAGTATTCCAGGTGAACGCTGCCTATGAATCATCCTTCCTAATGTAGTTTTTAAGGGCCTGCTCCAGATCACTGGCTGCATATCAGGTGTCAGTGACCACAATGATCTGGTTGAAAGCTGTCAGGCATGGCACAGCACCCAGCACAGCACAATAATTGAGACTACTGCTTGGCTACATTTCACGTGGTTCACTGTAATGCTCTGTGCTCTACTTCCATCTTTTATTTTGAAGAACCCATAATGGTGAACTTCATAGGAACAGGAGAGTAATCATCTCGCGCTGTGGCCTTTCAGACATTATTAACATCCCAGGCTGTTGTGTTGCTTCCAGTTGACTGCTTTGTTCAGGGAGAAAGAAGATAATAATATCAGCAGTTTCCACTTGGCATTTTCTTCTATGACATCACAAATCCTATGGGTCAGGAAACCAGTAACAGCGTTCTGCCAACAGCTCAGGATGTCCTGTGCCCTCAATAGCTGGGATAACATATGCAGATAGATTCTGTTGACTCCGTGAGGTGGATTTAGACTGAGTTTCTGATTGTCTGTCCTGTGTTCTCAATCTAACGAGAAGTTCTGCTGCCATTTTAGACTGTTCTGTACATGGGGGAATTGTGATGCATTTTTCAAATTCTAGAGTTTCACTCTGAAGTTCTGCCTTCCAGATCTATCCCTGGTACTGTCTTATATTAGAGCCTTCCTAAAATCCCTGAGAGAAGAATTAGCTCACAGTGGTCCCAAGAGTATTGAAGGAGAAAGGCAAGGCAGAAGTGCAGATAAAAAGATGGTGAGTCTGTTGATGAGTGATAAACAGTTTAGCTTCACTGGGACTTTCTGAACATCTGTCTAGGTCAGACCTTAGCACAATGCACAGAGAAACCACAAAGCTGACAAGTTGCTTTTTATCTCTGATGTCCTAGCAGTTATGAGTGGCTGAGGTAATGAACTCGGGGCACTCTGATGTCTACAGAATGAACTTGGATGAACACTGCAAGTGTTCTTGAGGTAGAGAAAACCCCAGTTGGAGGGTCCAGCCCTGGAGGTGGAAAGTGACAAATGGGTTCTAAACTACATCCAGCAAGAGCTTTGAAAAGAGTCAAGCTAACAGAGTAGCACTTTAAATCTCAAAATCACCCCCAAATAGTTCAGGGTGGTCATCAAAAGAGACAGATCACTGAGCAGAGTCCAGAATAGACCATAAAGAGAAAAAAAAAAGTCATTGGAGCAAATTCTACAGAGCAGACAGAAGAAATTCTTCTCAATTTTCAATAATGTTGCTGGAACAATGTTCACATGCCATAAAAGAAAGAGAACTTGGATCTCTTCTATGATTTCTACCTTACTTTACAAATAACTGAACAGATCACAGAGCTAAATGCAGACACTGAGGTGTATGTGTTTCAAACTTATAAAGAAAATGAATTAGAGATTTATGAGATGACACCAAAACCATAATCCATAGAAGAAAAAAGATCACTACACTAAAATTAATAAAAGCTGAAGTTTTCTGAAAACACAACCCATACGCTGAAAGAAGGCTTTTGTAAGTCACACAGCCGATGCAGTACTCAGCCATCTTGTAAGCCCAGCATATATGAAGCAGGCCAAATTCAGCTACATAGTAAGTTAGATGCCAGCCTGGACTATGTGAAACACTATCCCAATAAACATAAATAAAATAAATTCTCTGTAAACAAACAACAAAAACTCTTCTATGCATAATATGTAGAGAAGTTCAAAACTTAACAATATGGAAAACTTTAATTTTTTAACTTAGACACATTTCAACAGACCTTACAGAGAAGCAGATGGACAGAAAAAAAAGAGAGAGAGATAAGATGCCTAGCTTCACCAATTCTTAGAAAAACACACATTAAAGCCTCCATGTGACTTCTGCATAGCTATTTTGATGGACACAAAGGACTTGTATACCAAGTGTGAAATGTGAGTTCTCATTTGGCCTAGCAAGTATGTCTACAAAGCATATTGCCAGTTTCTTAAAAACTTAAACATGTATAAACTACATGGTCCAACTATTGCTACCTGCGTAGTTACCCAATGAAAAATAAATTATATACACACAAATATTCATAGCAGTCTCATTTTTAATGATCAGAAACTTCAAGTAACTTAAACATGACCATCAACAGGCAGATGTATTTTTTGAAAACTATATAATCGGCTGTAAGTGTGAATAAGAACGACGGGAAGTAACTTGCCTGCGTGGAGATGCTTTCTAGCTTGCTAATATTCCACCTTTCCTAAAGCATGAAGAGAGTAATCTGATGGTAAAATGGTTTTCACTTTATAATGCTTATACAATCCACACCAGGAGTTAATCTTTTAATATAAAAAGCCAGATGGTTAATATTTTAGACTTTGTGAGCCAGAGGGTATTAGTCACAGACTAGTCAACTGTGAACTTAAAACATGAAAGCAACCATCTAAGTAGACACGTGAATGAATGGGTATAACAGCTCAAAAAACCTTTACTTATGAAAACAGGTAGTGACTGAATTTGAAGGATCACTTTTATTTTCAGACATACCCATTTGCTATGTTGTATCTGTTTCCTGTTAGCTATTGATCTCAGGTGTCATCTGTTGATCTTGGGTATCAGCGGACACAGCCATTTCTATGGTGACAATATGCATTGGTATTTAGCAATACCTGGGGACTTTTCCAGTGTCTAGAAGTAGGTTCCTTATCTCACAAGATACTGACTTACAGAAGGTGTGACAGATAGACTGTAAGTATCACTTCTTGCTCACCTTACCTTCTCCTGCTTCGTGGAAAGCTGGGGTTTCTTTTTATTCCCATTGAGTCTAGGCTGGCCCCATATCCAATAGACTATGATGGAACTGAATGTACTCATTCTGAATACAAACCTTAAGAAGACTTAGAAACTGCAGTGACCCAGAGATCATGCTGTACAGACAGGGGAAGAGCTATAAACTCTAAGACCAGATACATAGAGCAAGGCCTAGCTGTGCCAGCATTCTAACTGAAACCTGGCCTTTCAGCTATAAGTCAATTGCCAAATAATCTAAACACTCGGTTAAATTCATGTGAGACAGGATTACCCAGATGACCCTAGTCAGCCAAAACATAAACTTGTTTTCTATTATGACATTTAAACAGCTAAAACATGAAAGCAAGTCCACTAAGCCTGTCAGTAAAAGAGCTGCTGGCTGTGTAGACAGAAGTTTTCTAAGCCAATCCAAACACATTCACACTTCCATTTTCAGGAGATTGATCAAAAGTGGTGTTGCGCCAGGCAGTGGTGGCGCACGCCTTTAATCCCAGCACTTGGGAGGCAGAGGCAGGAGGATTTCTGAGTTCGAGGCCAGCCTGGTCTACAGAGTGAGTTCCAGGACAGCCAGGGCTATACAGAGAAGCCCTGTCTCGAAAAACAAAGAAACAAAGAAACAAACAAAATTGGTGTTGCAAATCAAAAGGAAATTGGTTTACAGCTACAGAACTTCCCTGAGTTCTATATGGATGCCTAGCAATAGGCATTGTGAAAACTCCAGGGAGGGGTAAATAAGAGTTGTCTGTGGGAAAAAAAGAGTCGTCTGTGGCTTTGCATTAAAGTGAACTTATTCTCCTCCTGAGGATTCACCGAGGGGATGACATAATGTCTAAGCTGTGCCCTCACCATCAAGAAAACTCTTAAACCCGTTCGTTGTAGAGGGTGTAGCAGACTCCATGGTATTATAGTCTAGAACCCATGAAACGGTCTCCCTCGTGTTTAGATTGCAAAATACCAGACAGGGGGCAAATATGTGCAATTCTAGGGGCATCCAAACTCTAACGCAGCTTCCTCTCTGATCCATACTCTACATAGAAAGACTTTCCCTAAGACATCCAATTTCCTTTGAGTCCTAAACCTAATCAGTGCCTTAAAATGAAACCACAATGTCACTGAAATTAAAGACAAAACTGATCCAATAGGTTTCATTGGCTGAGACCTCAACAAAACTTTTAAACTAAACCTGTGTCACTTGTATCCTTTCATAGCTGCCACGTACTATCATCTCTGATAACTCCTATCCCTCTGTTTGAAAATGGGATTATTGGCTTTTTTTCCCTTGACTACTAAAGACAGAAGTTGAAGGGGCAGGGCATCGTCTAACTCATCACCATCACTGTTGTACTTGAATTCTCAACACCAAGCCCCCAAATTAGCTTCCTGTACAACTCTTACTTCTAGTTCTTCCACAAAGACCTTGTTTCTAACAAAGTTTGACATGTGTCTATCCTTTGAAAAGCAATTTTATTTTCAGGTACTTACCCAAAAGAAATAAACACATACCTTCTCACAGAAAGCCCATTATTAGGAAAATGGATACACAAATTGTAGTATGTTTATACAATGCAACTAGATTTAGTAATAAAACAGAGTGAATGACCAATATATACAACAACATAGTGGTTCCTCCAATCATTCTAAACAAGTCAGGGAACACAAACGATTATCCACTACAGAGTTACATTAATGTGAATTGCAAGAACAGGAAAATGTTTCATGGTGACTGAAATCGTGACGTGCCTGCTCAGGGTGTGGGGCAGATGAGGGAACTGGACACAAAGAAGTTTGGAGGCTGGGGAATTGTGTTCCCTCTTGTTTTACATGATGGTTACAAGGTCTTATTCAAAACTCATCAAGCTGAAGACTTGTACATTGTAAAATGTGCAACGATATGTACATTTTATTGAATGTAAGTTATAGCTTAATTTTTACAAAGGCTAAAAGAAGTATTTTGTTCAGATTTGCCTTAACTAATGTGATTGAGGACTTTAAAACTGGACACTGAAAATTCACAGTTCTAAACTATATATTCAAATGCATGAAAGCGAAAACAGAATATTAAAATGTTATTCAAAAAGTTTATCAACCACAAATACTTTAATTTTTATAGATATAATTCTGATAGTAGTAGGTAATTTATAACAAAGGCATTTTCAGATGGTAGAACAAGTAATAATTCATGGGAAGGAAGATTTATGAACTGATTGTTCTTTACTGTGATTATTCATATAAATATCACAAGAACTCACTGGAAATTTTATTTCTATTTCTTGCAGATTTTTTTTTTTTGGTTTTTCAAGACAGAGTTTCTCTGTGTATCCCTGGCTGTCCTGGAACTCACTCTGTAGACCAGGCTGGCCTCGAACTCAGAAATCCGCCTGCCTCTGCCTCCCAAGTGCTGGGATTAAAGGCGTGCGCCACCACTACCTGGCAAGACTTATTTATTTTATTTATGAGTACACTGTAGCTGTCTTCAGACACACCAGAAGAGGGCATTCAATCTCATTACGGATGGTTGTGAGCCACCATGTGTTTGCTGGGATTTGAACTCAGGACCTCTGGAAGAGCAGTCAGTGCTGTTAACCGCTGAGCCATTTCTCCAGCCCCACAGATTTCTTATATAATCCTGACATTGACAGAAAAAAAAAGATGAAGCTAAGGACATATTTTTTTAACAAGGATGTCAACAACAAGCTGATTAATTAATATCGGTCAACTGAAAGAGCACTTCAAATTACTTATACATAAGAAAATTTACAGCGAGAATATGCCCAAGAGTGGTACAGATGAATCATGTGGTAGATCTATTTCCAGCTTTTTGAGGAACCTCCACGCACTGATTTCCATAGTGGCTGCACTATTCTGTGCTCCCTTCAATAGTATATAAGTGTTCCTCTTTCCCCTCATTCAGTTCAGAATTTGTCATTTGTAGTTGTGTTCTTAACCACTCTGATTGGGTAAGATGAAATCTCAAAGTAGTTTTAGCTTGCATTTCCACGATAGCTAATGGATGTGGAGCATTTTTTTTTAATGTTTCTCAACCATTTGTATTTCATTTGAAGACTCACTGTTTAGTTTCATGCCCCCATTTTTTAAATTGACTTGTTTGTTTTCTCAGTGTTTAATTTCCTGAGTTCTTTGGATAAGCTAGATACTAACTGTCTACCATATGTATAGCTCATAAGTAACCTTTACTCTTTTGCATGCTGTATTTGCCATTTTGTATTTACTCAAATAATGGTGTCCTTCACCATACAGAAGCTTCTTCGTTTCATGAGATCTCATTTATGGATTGTTAGTATTCGTGTGTGCAGTATCAGGATATCCAGTCAACTCTATCTTCTAGTATAGAGATCCATGTTTATCCACATGTATTGGTGCTTTGCTCACAGTAGCTAGGGAACATAAGCAGCTTAGATGTCTGCCAACTGATGACTAGATAATGGAAATGTGGTGTATTTTTGAAGTCGAATGTCATTTAGCTGTTAAGACAAATAAAATTACGAAATCTGAAATTCAATGCATGAAGATAGAAGCATCATTCCAAGTGACATAACCTATATCCACAAACAGAAGGGTTGTGTGCCTACTCCCATTTGGGGAGGGGTGGTGTTAACTGTACTCTTCAGATATGTATTTTTTTGTTTGGAATACCCATCTTCAGGAAATTAATAATGAGTGGACTTTCAAGAAAGGAGAGATAGAATGCAAAAGTATAAAGATTTAAAGGAGAATAATAGAATAAGAAAGGTTAATTGGGAAGAGAAGTAAGAAAGAACAATAGAGGAGGGAATTCTGGGAGGGATAACTGACACTAAAGAGAATTAAAAAAAATCATATGGAACCTAGTACTGTAGAAGCTTTTTAAACTATATACATACTTATAAAAATCTTTATGGAATTACATGCCTATAATGAGGCAGCCATGTCTTGATTGGACAGTATAGATTAGTAAGTAAAAATCCCATCTTTTGGTGTTGCTGACCAGTTAAGTCCCATAGAGTACCCTGCTCCCAAATGTCAGCATTGCCTGTGATTACCCTGTAGAACTTGATGATAAGATCCAATTTCTGAAGACAAACCACATCCTTGAGTTATAGAACACAGAGAAACCAAGACAGTGATCGTTTGGAAGTTTGTAGTTCAGCTTTTACGGTGCTGAACAGCACAGCACACTGAAGAGAAGAGCAATCACCACTTTTCTTGACCAACTGTGAACTGTGTGAGGGACAACAATGACGGGCCTTAGACATGCCCATGAGTGCAATACTGGCAAGAATGGAACGGGAGTAACAAACCACTTCACCTTTGATCTAGGCCCACTCCCTAAATTGCAACCCATAATTGTACCAATGTTGGAACTAAGAACCTTTGGCTAAACAAGTCATAGGCCCTAGGGGGAAACCTATGACACTGATTCTGCTAAATGGACATAGAATTAAACCAATTATAATGACTTATCATTATACCCATAAATTAGTGCATCTGACAACCTTCATTAGGGAAGCTTTTCTTTATTTTTCAGATCATAGTTAACACAGAGATCAATCACTCATCAAGGTGTAGAGGGTAAGATATGTTGGGATGCTCAGTTCTAAATAGGGCAACTAAATAACACCCTCTGTAAAGCTCAGGATCACTGTGGAAGGGGGCAGAAAGGCTGTAAGAGCCAGAAGCGGTAGACTACCATAATGAGACAGTTGCACATATCATTTCAGAGCAATTGAGATAGCTCTCACAAGATCAAGCCAGACAAAAATGTCAGCATCGAGACTGGAGGTGGACAGGAAGTGCTACCCTTAGCTGAAGAGCTGTTGGTAATCAGTTATTTCGAGAAGAGGGACTCTCAGTTTTGATTATGCGTGCAAGACTCTGCTGACTTGAGCATGCGTCAATGAGGACCACAAGTCCAAGAGTACATTGGCAACTTATTTGTACCTGCTGGGTTTAAAAGAAAAAGAAAAGGTAGTGGATACAAAGGTGATTGGTAGAAAATAGGGACAGATTAGAAGGAGGATGGGAAGGGGTGGATATTATCAAAATACATAATTAAGTTCTCAAAGAACTAATAAAATATTTAAAAATGCACTGAGAAAGAAAGTAAGGAGAGAAGGAATGAGGGATGGAAAAAGAAAGGAAAGAAAAATGGATTTTGCAGTGTCACAAAATCTTAGCAGCTTGGTCAGTCATATATTTAAGAAATATAATAGAGGTTTCCTCTCATTTATCAAAAGCCCTGAAAACGTAATGCTACAGTTTTGAATAAATCTGAAACCAAAAAGAAAACATACCATAAAAAAGAAATGAAATTCTACCAGAAGACTGCTATGACTCAATTACTCTTCTCTTTGAATAAAAAGAAGATATAAAAATATCCTTGACATGTGGCCAACAACATGCAACTAAAATGAGGAAGAAAATTATAAATGCAGGTCAAGCAACTAATATAATGTTTCCCTCCTCAATTTTGTGATGTTTCTGGTTTTAAAGTTTTGAAACACAGTTTGTTGTGATCTTTATTGTCACTGCTTTTTTTTTTTTTTTTGGTGGTGATGGTGGTTTTTGGTTTTTTCATTTTACACAGCATCTTCAAAACTACACTTGAGTAAAATCCTAGGAAACATGGGCCATGATTTCATTTTTCAGTCCATCTTCCTGAAGGACAAATTCTGTGGCCTTTTCTCTCCGATGATAAAATTTAGGAAAGTTTCACATGTGTGGGATGAGGAACACAGTCTGACATATATAGAGAAGCTCTGGGAATATCAGGAGCTATTGAGATACTTCTGATCCCAGAGTTAGATCTCCCCAAGGGGGAACAATATGTTTACTTCTAAGGATACTGAAATGCAGACTGAATTTTTAATAAAGTTTACCCAATACAAACTTCCTGTAGTCTCCACCCTACAGGGTCCAAAACCATTCAGTTAAATTAAGAAACGGAACTCAGTGGGGTTGGGGGTGGAGCTCAGTTGGTAGATGGCTCTCCTAAGATGCTGGAGGCCTTGCGTTTGGTTCCTCAGCACCACAGAAAACCAGATGCGTCCATACATGACTTTAATTCTAGTTCTCTGGGTGTGGAGGCAGGAAGACCAGAAGTTCAAGTTCATTCAAAGCTGAGGTATATGAGACAAAGTTTAAAGAGTGAAAAAAAAAACCACACACACACATGATTCACTACACTGCTCATTTTCAGCTTCCATGTAAAAACATAAACCTGGTTCCTGTCTGCTTTCTTAATATCTGAAGAGAGATATTGCAAAAGTAAGATTTAGCTTTTGTTGTATATTCTTGTCCACATGTCCCGAACAACCTGCTTACTTACTTTAGCACTGGAAAGAGCAATGAACACCGTTTTTGTAATATAATGAAAACGGTGAGTTTTCCAGGTGCTCTCAAGTTGTGTTGTTCACAGTCTGAAGTTAAAGGGAGGCTGCCCAGTGGTCAGGGCTCCTGAAGGGGCTGCCTAACCAGATCTTCCCACTAGTATCCCTTCCAAACAGATGTGAGCCTATTCTTAAAGACTTCTGAGAAAGGGAGATTCCCTATCTCCCTTAGCAACATGTTCCAATGTTTAATAACATTTGCTGTCAGGGATGAGAGTTCTTGAGGCTGGCTTGAGTGTTTTTTTATATTTATACACATTAGTGCTTTTCTATTTATCTTTCTTCCTTTTTGTATTAATTGTATGCTCTTGGTTCTTTGCCTTTTTTTTTTAGTTAGTTTTGTTCATAGAATTTTTTCATACAAATAAAAAGGAGTTTGAAATGGTCCAATTTTGAAAATAAAACACTCATGCAGAATATAATTTTGAATGATACACATTGTCTGAGAGGGACATCAACTTTACCTAAGACTTAACACAAATATTCCACAGACATTTGGTCATCTGTCCTTGGAGCTGTGAATGTGTGAACTTGCATGAGAATCAGGGACATGCTCTTTAGTGAGATATTACGCTGAGATTTTTAAACTTGTAAATGTATTTGTAAGCTTTCTCTGGCTTTGAAGTTTCTTTTGAATGCTCTGCAAAACAATCATATTTTTCTGTCTTCATTGATTTTTATTTATATGAATGGGTGTTTTGCCTATAGAGGTCAGATGAATCCCCTGAAACTTGAGTTACAGATGATTGCAGGCCACCAAGCAGGTGGGTGGTGGAAATGGAACTTGGGTCCTTTTGAAGAGCAGCAAATGCCCTAATTGCTGAGCCATCTCTCCATCCACCATCTGTATTTGACTTAAGTTGATAAATTTGGAGCTAGAGTTGAAGAGGCACTAAAGGTCTGAGGAGTAAAAGACATCCATCATTTCTGCCTGGTTACCTTAGAGTGCTTGCTCCTGCTTCCTTCTGCAGAACTATGTAATCGATAATGCTTGAACACACAGCTGGTAACATCTCACAGATTTGTTAATTTCAGGAAGATAAAGTTATTTGTAATTGGTTTTTTATCTGTGTACAGGTGTTCATGTGTGTGAGGGTGCATGTTTACGTGTGTCTATATGTATCTGTGTGTGTCTATGTGTGTGTATATCTATATGTGTGTGTATCTGCATGTATATGTGTCTCTGTGTGTGTGTGTTTCTCTCTACGTGTGTGTGTGTGTGTGTGTGTGTGTGTACCAGAGTTCAATATCAGGTGACTTTCTCAATAGCTGATCCACCTTTTTTTTTTTTTTTTTAATTTTCACTTCATGTGTATGGATGTTTTGCCTGCACCACTTGTGTGCCTGGTACCTGTCAAAACCAGAAGAGGGCATCATATCCTTTGGATCTAGAATTAAGAAACAGTTGTGGGTCAGGCTGCCTGGGGCATCCACACCTTTAATCCCAGTTTATGGGAGGCAGAGGCAGGCAGATCTATGAGTTCAAGGCCAAACTGGTCTACAAAGCAAGTGCCACAATAGCCAGGACTACACAGGGAAACTCTTTCTCAAAAAATAAAAACAATGATAGCAAACAAGGGAAACACAGAGTGGGAGATGGAGAAGGAGAGGGGGAGAAAGGGAAGGATGGAGAGATGGAGGGACAGGGGAAGAGAGACGGGGAGGAGATAGAGAGAGGGAGAGAGTATGTGAGTTGTGAGTGCTTGTGTTGGGAATTGAACCTGGGTCTTCAGTACTCTTAACCACAGAACCATCTTTCCTTTGCCTAGATTTGCTGGCCAACAAACCCTGGGAATCCTCCCATCTTGCCCTGCCCTAGCATTGGCATTATAGGTATTTGCTCATACCAGCCCAGTTTTTTTGTGTGAGTCCTGGGTATCCTAATTTGGGTCCTTGTGCTTGTATGACAAGCACTTCACCAACTGAGTCATTTCCCCCATATTGTTTGGAATACTTCTTATCATTGAACATTAACTAAGTGCAATGCCTCTGTGAGTGATTCATACACTGAACCCATTCCCTTGCACAATCTCTTCATCTGGAAGGACATTTTAAAATTACAAACTTTTATCAATACAGGCTAAGAAACTGGTCCAAAGCGGTCTGGGCACGAGCACTGAGCAGACCCCTTGTGGCAGCTCTGCACCCAATCTCACAAAACCCAGAGGAAGTGGGGATCCCAGGAGCTCTAACCTGGGCAGTATCTTAGGTAAGGAGACAGCAACACCCGCCCCAAACAGGGAGTAACTGGGACCCACTGGGACCCAGGAATTCATTCCTGGCCCGGAGCACTGGTTCCTTCAGGTCTGTGCCCGAGCACTGAGCAGATCTTGGGCCTCAGCTCTAAACCCAGCAGCAGAATCCCCCAAACAGTTCTGACACAACCAAGATAATAGGAAAGACAGGCCCCATCCAGAGATGGTGCAGGTAGCACTAAGGAAATCCAGATGGCGAAAGGCAAGCGCAAGAACATAAGCATCAGCAACCCAGGGTACTTGGCATCATCAGAACCTAGTTCTCCTACATTAGAAAGTCCTGAATTCCCCATATAACCAGGAAAGCAAAAGTCAGATTTAAAATCACTTCTAATGATGATGATAGAGGACTTTAAGAAGGACATAAATTACACTCGCAAAGAAATCGAGGAGAACACAAGTAAACAGGTCAAAGCCCTCAAAGAGGAAACACAAAAATCACTTAAAGAATTACAAGAGAACACAACCAAACAGGTGAAGGAATTGAACAAACCATCCAGGTCATAAAAATGGATGTAGAAACAAAGAATCACAAAGGAAGACTATCCTGGAGACAGAAAACCTAGGAAAGAAATCAGGAGTCATAGACGCAAGCATCACCAACAGAATACAAGAGATAGAAGAGAGAATCTCAGGTGCAGAAGATACCACAGAAAATATTGACACAACTGTCAAAGAAAACTCAAAATGCAAAAAGTTTTTAACACAAAACATCCAGGAAATCCAGGACACAATGAGAAGGATAATAGGTATAGATGAGAGTGAAGATTCCCTTTTCTTTCTTTCTTTCTTTCTTTCTTTCTTTCTTTCTTTCTTTCTTTCTTTCTTTCTTTTCTTTTTTTCGAGACAGGGTTTCTCTGTGTAGTTCTGGCTGTCCTGGAACTCACTCTGTAGACCAGGCTGGCCTTGAACTCAGAAATCCGCCTGCCTCTGCCTCCCAAGTGCTGGGATTAAAGGCGTGCACCACCACCACCCGGCTAAGAGTCCCAAATTAAAGGGATAATAAATATCTTCAACAAAATTATAGAAGAAAACTTCCTTAGCCTAAAGAACGAGATGCACATAACCGTAAAAGAAGCCTAGAGAATGCCAAATAGACTAGACTAGAAAAGAAATACCTCCCATCACATAATAATCAAAACATCAAATGCACAAAACAAAGAATATTAAATGCAGTAAGGAGAAAAGACCAAGTAACATATAAAAGCAGACCGATCAGAATTACACCAGACTTTTCACCAGGTACTATAAAAGTGAGAAGATCCTGGACAGATGTCATACAGACCCTAAAAGAACACAAATGCCAGCCCAGGCTACTATACCCAGTAAAACTCTCAATTACCATAGATGGAGAAACCAAGATATTCCATGACAAAACCAAATTTACACAATATCTTTCCACAAACCTAGCATTACAAAGGATTATAGCGTGAAAGCTCTAATACAAGGAGGGAATTATACCCTAGAAAGAGCAAGAAAGTAATCCCCTTCCAACAAATCCAAAAGAAGATAGCCACACAAAGATAATTCTGCCTCTAATAACAAAAGTAACAGGAATCAACAATTTCCTCTCCTTAATATCTGTTAACATCAATGGACTCAATTCCCCAATAAAAAGACACAGGCTAATGAATTGGATACGTAAACAGGACCTAGCATTTTGCTGCATACAGGAAACCCACCTCAGTGACAAAGACAGAAACTACCTTAGAGTAAAAGGCTGGGAAACAATTTTTCAAGCAAGTGATCCTAAGAAACAAGCTGGAGAAGCCATTCTAATATTGAATAAAATCAACTTTCAACTTACATTTACACAATGGAGTACTACTCAGCTATTAAAAACAATGAGTTCATGAAATTCTTAGTCAAATGGATGGAAATGGAAAATATCATCCTGAGTGAGGTAACTCAATCATAAAAGAACACACATGGTGTGCATTCACTGATAAGTAGATATGAGCCCAAAAGCTCACAATACCTGAGATACAATGCATAGACCACATGAAATTCAAGAAGAAGTAGGTTTCAAGCAGGAATCTGACATTAGGCTAGAACAAAGAAGTAATTACAGGCAGGAATCTAAATTTTAGGCTAGAACAAGGAAGTAGGCTTCAGACATGAAAATGACCTTGGACTAGGATAGGGAAGTTGGCTCAGATACTTTGGTCATCCTGATAAGCCTTTAGAAACAGTGATCACGGGAGTGTTCACGTGCCTGGGTTTAATGCCTTGCTTTTTGTTTGACTATTTGTGTTTATTGTATTGCTTGTTCTTCGACTATTTGTATCTGTTGTATTGCTAGACCCTCAACCTAGAACTGACCTTAATACATTCATGTAATCAAAATGGTATAAAAGCATAAAGGTAGAGGGGCTATAGGATAGGGGGTTCTAGGGAGGGGAAATGGGGAAAGGAGATGACATCTGTATTGTAAATAAATAAAATATCCAATTAAAAACAAGATGAAGAAAACAAATTGGAAGAAGAAAAAAACTGGTCCAAAGCTTTCTACATTTGGCATTGAGTGACTGGTAGATGGATAGACACTGAGATTTCTATAGAGAAGATGAACATATATCACAGAAGGCCCTGCGCCACCTTGGCTCATATCAACTGCTGAACTATGTTTCTACTTCCTCATTCACTCATGAGTCTTTGGTGACCAAAGGTAGGAATTATTAAGAGATGGAGCTTTAAGGATCTTGAGGAATAACTTTCCAACCCTTAGATCTCTTACGGGCTGGATGATCGTGAGCAGGTTACTTAACTTTTCCTACTCTCCCTTATGACTTCCCAATGACAAATATTACTCTTTCTTGTAGTTACTAACTTTTCACTGATTCTTTAATTGTGAATTTCACATCATGCATCCCAGTCCCACTCATCTCCTGTCCCTCCACTCTCGCAACCTCCATCCAAAAGAAAATAAGAAATAAAAATAAAAACAAAACAAATTAAACAAACAATAACAACAGCAAAGGACCCAATTTTTTAAAAAAAAAAAATCTCCTTGTGGAAGCTGTAGTATCACAGTGTGTCCCAGACTATACCATTTTGTGCAAACATCTTTACTTGCAAATGTTCATTAGAATGAGTCATTGGTCAGGTTTGAGGCCTTTGGCTTCTGCTACACTATCACTACTGGATCCTCACTGAGACTCCTCTTGGGTATCCCGCTGTTGCTCCGAGGTGTGGAGATCCTGAAACTTTGGATTTGCAAGAGCATTCCCTTCCTGTGTTCTAGTGGTTCATAGATGAAGTAGATGCTGGGGTAGGCCAAGTCAAATATTTACTCTTAAGTATACTTTGAATGCACATAACAATGGGGAAACCATTGATATTTGTGCCTATGTTGTACCCGTATTTAGTATATCTACCTACACTATTAAAATCAACTAAGCTATGTGTGGAAAGAGAATGTCTTATATATTGTATGAATGCATCACCTGTCAATTAAAAAACCTATATCCTATAGGAAAGGATAGACTAGGAGGTGGGGCAACTGGGAGGCAGAAAGGATTCTGTGATAGAGCTAGGCATGAGAGATTTGCCTGGGGAAGATGTAAGGAAACGGACAAATGGTACCTGAGCACAGGTAACCAGCCACATGGCAACATGTAGGTCGAGCACTCTAATACACTAGAATCACCTTCTTGTCTTTTTAATTTTATTCATCTTTAAAATCATGCTAGTTGTCCTAGTTCTGACCATGGTAAGGGAGTTCTATGAACTTAGTGGCATATAAGCCACAAACATTTCTCATAGATCTGGAGGGTACACATCAAGTACCCAGGTGCCAGTGTTGATACATTCTGGTGAGAACCAACTTGGTTGCAGAGAGCTCACTTCTTGTGTCCCAGAATGGCAGAAAGACAGCAAGCTAGTTCTCTGGCTTCTGTTGTTAAGGGCACATTTCCGGTTTTTGAGGAGTCCGCCCCTTGCCTAATTGCTTTCCTACAGTCTCATCACCTAGCACTATAACCATTAGTTCAGGGCTTTGGTTTCAACATATGAAACTTTGGGAGTCAGGTTCAGTTCATTCAGTTTTTACGAAGAAAACTGATTATAGTTGTGATCTACACTGGTCTTGTTGGTCCTTGTTTTTCCCTTTGTCCATGTGTGTGTGTGTGTGTGTGTGTGTGTGAGAGAGAGAGAGAGAGAGAGAGAGAGAGAGAGAGAGAGAGAGACTCATTTTGCCTAGTAAAATATAAGAAACAATAAAGAATTGCAGTACTCACGCTATTTCCCTGTGTGTTAAAATCTGGAGCCTGCATATCACTCTCAACTCTATTCTCAAACTTCTGTACCTGAAGATAAAAGGTGATAAAATCATTGCCATCTTGGAAAGAGTGTCAAGCAATCACCAAGATTCACACTTTCCTAAAAAGTACAGGGACTTAAGGATCCTTAAGGATGGAAGTGCAAAATAAAAAGCCAGTCTGATAGTGGCAATTTCTTTGCAACACAAATGACAAAAAATGAGCCCAACTTGACCTAGAAGGTTCTGCAGAGCTGAAGCTGTGTCTTCATGGTTTGTTTGGTTCTTAGCCTTCTTCCTGCCAATCAAGACAGTAAAGAGAGAGCTTTTTTGGCATAGGAGCCCTGACTGCTTGAAATGAGGCAGAGATCATCCAAGCACATCAGAGACAAGACACCAGATGTTAATAACACATTTCCACTGTTAGATGTTTGGATCAAAAGGCTAAAGGTGAAGGTCTTATCTCATTTGTCAAATGATGTAAGTCATTATTAAATCAGGACAAACCAGTTAACATCTGAAGTATAATTTTTGTTGCTATTTATAAATGCACTCAACAGTTCATTTGGCTTGCCTGGCTTATTTAATTGTTTATGGCATTTTGCATTTGTTAAAAGCTTAGGGAGAACAAGGAAATGACCTACACAAATCACAGTTCAGAGTACTGCAAAACTTTTCTCCATGTGCCAATTAAATGCTAGCAAGTTTGAGTTACTTGTTTAAACCGTGCGTTACATAAAACAACATGGAATATTTGACTACAAGAAACTCTTCAGGTAACCCTAGTAAGTTTTGACAACACTTGTAGAATTTGGGGGACTATATTTGCTTTTTGGAATAGAAGTGAGCACATATGTGAGCTCATGAAAAAAAAAGAGAGGGTTACATGTAAATATGTCAGCCCACTTCTTACTACACTGATATCAAAAAGAAAACAACAATGTGTGCAGACCAACACATCTACATTGGGAAATTTTAAGAGGTTTTTTTTTTTTTTTTTTTTTTTGCTAAGAAAGGTGACAGACTTCAGTTTTGAAGGACGTCTAAAAGATAAAGTCTCGGTAATTCAGATACTGACTGAAAGGAAGAAGGGGGTCAGCTTGGTGAGCAGATTACCCAGGAGCCTCTCACTGGATGTCTTAGACAGGCTTTCTATTGCTATGAGGAAGCACTGAGCATGGTGACTCTTACAAAGCAAAAAATTTCATTGGAGCTGGCTTATAGTTTCAGAGATTTAGTTGATGATTGCCATGGCAGAAAGCATGGTGCCATGCACGTAAGCATGGTGCTGGAGAAGATGCTGAGAGTTCTACATTTTGATCTTCAGACAGCAGAAGGAGACTTCGAGTCACACTGAGACTATACACTGCGTGTAGCTTGAGCATAGGAGACATCAAAGCTTACCCCAACAGTGACACTTTGTCTAATGAGGCCAGACCCCCTAATAGTGCTACTCCCTATGGACCACGAATCCAAACACATGAGTCAATGGGGACCATTCCTATTCAGACCACCACACTGGATAAGGATTTGCCATTATCTTCATCATCATGCAAATACATGTTCATTTCTTTCTATGTGCTAGGTACTATCCTAAAAAAATTGCTTGTATTTTGTGTATGTGCGTTTATGGAATTATGTAGGATACATGAGCAGGTGCAAGTACTTGCAGAGGGCAAAGGTTAACATCGGGATTTATTTATTTATTTATTTATTTATTCTTCTTTCTTTCTTTCTTTCTTTCTTTCTTCCTTTCTTTTTTTTTTTTTTGGCTTGGTTTTTCAAGACAGGGTTTCTCTGTGTAGCCCTGGCTGTCCTGGAACTCACTCTGTAGACCAGGCGACCAAGCTAGCCTCGAACTCTTGAACTCAGAAATCTGCCTGTCTCTGCCTCCCAAGTGCTGGCGGGATTTCTTTCTTAATTGAATTCATTACCTTAGTTTTTGAGATCTAAAGCTTAGTTTTCAGCTGGACTGGCTGGCCATAGGGCCCCAGGATTCTTTCTGGCTCCTTTTCCCTGTGCTAGGATTACAAGTATGTACCATGTCTGATTTTTCTGAATGACTGCAGCCAATTTGAACTGAAGTCCTCTTTCTTTCAGAGCAAGAATCTCCCCAGCCCATTTGCATGTATTCATTTTATCCTCTCAACAATCTTCTGGGATCTTATTCTTCCCATAACAAGGATGAGGAAACAAGTCACATGGATAGCAAGAATTAAACAACTGTGTCTTCTGAGAGAGCAGCAAGTGCTCTGAAATACGGGCCATCTCTTTCCAGCCTCTAGAAGTTACGATTCTAACCACGCACTATCTTATTGGGGCTTTGTTTTTCCTCCTAGTAAAGCATCACTGTTTAATTGATAAAAACACAAATTTTAAAAGTGTCAATTGACCTTCTAGCAGATAACTGTTAAATTTATCTACATGTATTCATGTGACCACAAATAGTATTTGCTTAAAAATTCGAATTGATTAAGATATCTGAGATCTATAGTTATATACCCATAAAAGTGTTAGTGCTCTGTTTAAGTCAAATAGCACAGTAACATAACACATTTTTATGTGCAAATACCCCCCAAACCCTCAAACAACAACAACCCCCCATAAAAAAGATAAGAAAAGATAAGAAAAGAACGAGAAATAAATTAGGTTTTTAAAAGGGCAGTATGCAAGAGTAAATTTAGAGTTGTTTTATTAACACAGTGATGTGATTTGAATTTGCATCTTACCATAGAGAAAGGTACCCTTTAGAGATACCCAGAAGGCTATTATTTTTGCTCATCTATTCTGATAATACAATAGATGTTCTAAGACAAGCCGGGGGTGGTAACCAAGGGCTTCATTTATCTGAAATTAGAAGTGCCCACAATGGGTTGGCAGGGCCGTGGGCAGCTCTGTGTGTTTCCCAGATCTCTCTAATTAGCCCTAGAAAAATGCAAAGAATAGCACCCACATTTTGGAGGCTTGCTACCTGAAGAACTATTTTCCTTTTGTTATTATTCAGTGTGTATAATTATGTTTTCAGAAAGTACTCTGCTTTGGAATCTTTCCCTCACTGACCTGCCACCTAGTTGTAAGCCATACCCAGCAGCCTCTGTTTATCAAAGTTTTAAAGGTTGTTTCTGTGAAATGCTTGTTTTAAAATCATTAATAGTGTGTGTGTGTGTGTATGTGTGTGTGTGTGTGTGATAATCCCTAATGTCTTTCTTTCCCCTCCTTTGAAAGTGGCCTACCCAATTATTGTGCTCGCCCCTGTCTAAGCTCTGGGTCACCTCTCAGGACCTTTGCTCACTCCCCCTACCTCAGCCTAGCCACACTGGCTCTCAGTTCCTCATGGTGCTGAGCTGGTTTTGTCTTGAGCTTTTGCACTTTCGGTTCCCTTTCCATGTTGGCCTCTCTCTGTTCTCCACCAGTCACTTCTTAGCCCAAATGTCAACTCTGTGGACCCCCCTGTTCACATCTAGTCTTGTTCCAACAAGTATTCTATCGCCTTTTGATAACTTCGTTTATTTTTACAATGTTTATCATCTGAAACTGATTTATTTCCTCTTGTTTCCTTGAGTACCCTCATGGCTTTATCTCTCTTGTTCTCTATCTCTAGCCACTAAACAATACCTAGCACATAGGCGCTTGTAAATAAGTGAGCCTGTCTCTTTACTCAAAAGTCAGTCTCTTGCCAGGCAGTGGTGGCACACGCCTTTAATCTCAGCATTTGGGAGGCAGAGGCAGGCGGATTTCTGAGTTCGAGGCCAGCCTGGTCTACAGAGTGAGTTCCAGGACAGCCAGGACTACACAGAAAAACCCTGTCTCCAAAAACCAAAAAACAAAACAAAGCAAAAAGTCAGTCTCTTGAGGTAGGAGTTAGAATACAGACTGGTTTGGGGTGTATGACAGGAAAAGGGCATAGGAGGCAGTCTGGAGTGATAAAAATATTTCTTATTGTCATAAGGGTAATGGTCACATGATATTTCCTCCCTCCCCTTACTATATGGATGTGGGAGGAAAGGCTACACACATACTCAAAAGTAATTTATCTGTACACTTACGGTTCGTCAAAGCTTGACATACTATGAACTGTTTTGCCTGTTAGTCAAGGGATAATCTCCTCAGGTAACATTTGAGGGAGCTTTTCACACTAAATGCCCAGGTCAGGTATCTCTAAATGCTTTTTAGAGATTCTTGATTGTTGGAAAATAACTGCTGTCTTAAAGGACAGATATCAAGAACAAAACAAGCTAGTTCCCCAAGGATGCATACTGCTTCTTGTATGTGGAGCTCTGCCTGTATTAGGTAAGGTTTTATTGAGCAGCAGGAGCCTTATACAGTTCAGGGGCAGTACCATTCTGAACACACAGAGCCTTGAAAAAAAGATTAGAAAGGAGAATTAAAACACAAAGTATCAGTTGGCCATGGTAGCATATACCTTTAATCACAGCAGCACTCCAGTTATGATAGAGGCCAGTGAATCTCTGTGAGTTCTGGGTTCTAGGCCAGCCTGGTCTATGCAGTGGGCTCTAGGACAGTCAGAGTTACATAGTGAGATCCTGTCTCAAACAAAACAAAACACAAATATAAAGTAGTTATTTCACACAAGGCATCATCTACACATCTGCCCGTTGAAGATTCTATAGGCTCACTGAGGAGAAATGACAAGAGAAAAAAATACAATTAGAGAATATTAGCTGTGTCTGGACCATATTAATTTGTTGGAATAAAAATATTTGAAGTATTCATCTCTATACACAAGAAAGCCAACTAGAAAGGACATACCGAGTAGTTGTTTCTTAATTAAAAATATGCCTTGAAAAGATATAAAATAAATTATTCTAATATTGAATTAGTTTGTGAAAATAATCAAGAGCACTCTCACCTATATAAGTTAATCTTTCAAATGCAAAGAAATCTTAACTCAAGTACAGATAGTTTTAAAAATTATTTAATTCTTTTGTAATTTCATGAAATATTTCTGAACAGAGCATGGGTTTCCTCCCTTAATTATACAAAATGTATTGCTCTAACACACCAGTCTCTCTGAGGTTGGGTTCATGATCACATTGATGGGCACAGGGGGCTATCTCAGTGGCTACAGGTTTTGTTGACGTCATCCCAGTAAGGGTTAACTTCGTGTGGCCCGTCCCTTTCATTCTGTTCACATCTACACAACGTTAACAGCCCCCTCCTTGCTGAACATGTTCCTCTGGGCCAAAATAATACTTACACTTGCACTCTCTCCCTTGATGTATTGTTTCTAATTTTCTGTCCTAGTCTATGTCAAATTTCTAGCTATGAGCAAAGGGCAGTGGCAACTGGATTTCCATTTAGCCCTACCCCCTCTTAACTCAAGGTTCAAAGCTATACAAAAAAACCTTCTAGCCCATCAGAAATTAAAAGGATAGGCTACCTAGAAGTGGATGAAGTCTTTGTTACCAGAATTCCTGAATTAGTAAGTAACAATAAAAGACTTAATTGGTAAAAGAAAAACACATTACCTTGACATGTTTAGTCATAAGAAAACAATCTCATTTCTGAGCAAGTAGCATATCAACTTTCTACTGCATGGCCTTCAACTCAAATCTGACTTTTTTTTTTTGTTTTTGTTTTTGTTTTTCGAGACAGGGTTTCTCTGTATAGCCCTGGCTGTCCTGGAGCTCACTCTGTAGACCAGGCTGGCCTCGAACTCAGAAATCCGCCTGCCTCTGCCTCCCAAGTGCTGGGATTAAAGGCGTGCGCCACCACTGCCCGGCAACTCAAATCTGACTTATGATCCTTACTTACTTCCAGCCATTCCAAAAGTACCAGTTTCTTTTAAACTGGGTATTCATAGTGGTTTGAACAGGAATGGCCCACATAAACTCATGTGTTTAAATGTTTGGCTCGTAGGGAATGGCACTATTAGGAGGTATGGCCACTGGAGGAGGTGTGTTTTTGGAGGCAGGCTTTGAGGTCGGATGAGCTCATTTGTCTAGTGGGACACCATCTTCTTCTACTACCTGCAGATCAAGATGTAGAATTCTCAGCTCCTTCTCCAGCACCATGTCTGCCTGCACACCACCATGTCCCATTATGGTGATAATGAACTAAACCTCTGAAACTGTAAGCCAGCTCCAGTTTGCCTCTATAAGAGTTGCTGTGGTCATAGAGTCTCTTCACAGCAATAAAAACCCTAAGACAACATCCATGTTTTGCCCTGAAGAGCAAGGAGGAAGAGCAGAAGCCAGTTTTCTCATATTCTCTTTTTCTGCTTCATTCATAGCAGTTCAGATTGTATCCTTTCCTTATTGGGGATTCCCAACCTCCGTGGTATCTGGATGAAGGGGTGGAGGTCCAGAAAGGACGTCTATGTCTAGCTCAAGGTCAGTACTGGGACCCATATCCTGAGCTGACAGTACAGTTGCCTTGTTCCTGCCCAAGGAGCCTGTATCCTTATCACTCCTCTCTCCATCCATAGACCCTGAGCAAAGGGATCCTACAAGACTGGACTTACCAACCATGATAGCTAATCTTGTTTGCCAGTTTGACTACAACTGGATAAAATGAGATTGGGCACATTCAGGGTAGTATGGCTGTAGGCTTGACTACATCTGAAATCAACTAAAACCCAAAGAGATGGGAGAGCTTGGGAGGGATTTTCTTGATTAGATTATTTGATATGGGAAGACTCACCCTAAATCTGGGCCACTCCTTCTGGTAGCAGCCTGTCTATGGTGACAGGGAAGAAGAGTTTTTCTTTTTGCCTGCTTGACTACTCTTGCCAGCAAGTTCATCTATCCTGTTGTGGAGGTAGTTCTTTGAGGGTATTAGACCCTACATCTTGAGGATTCCAACAAAGGCTGAAGACCAGGAGCTTTCCAGGAATTCTCTAGGACCAGACAGGAATTGCTGAGACAGCCAGTTTCATGGACTGATTTGTGTCATAAACTAGCTGTTGTTTTGGAAGGCCAATCTAATAAGCTCTCATAGAAATTTACTGTAGTTGAACCAATTTAAACTTGTTCCTGACTAGCTTACGGATGAATGAGAGTGAGACTATGGTTATTTTATTTGGCTTTGACAATTACTGGGAAGTTACTCCTAATCTACTTTTCTAGCTACTGGCCTGACTACTTTCTCATGAGATATACCCCAAATGCTTGCTGTTTCTCCTGGCCACGTGCTCATGGTCCACCTCCCCTCATGACAGCTTCCTCCTTCCTCCACCTCCTCCCTTCTCTCCCGTCCTCTCTCCTCTCCATGCTACTCCTAACCAGGTAACTCAAAACCTGCCTGTCTCTAATCCTTCTGTACCATTTTTATTTAACCAATAGTTTTAAATTAAGGAACAAGGTTTGTGGAACAAGATTTGCACAACAAGAGCCAATAATGTCAAGAATTCAATCATAGGCATCTTGACCTTCTGATACAGAATTTAGCATTTCAATACATAGGCACAGACCAAGCCCCTCAACAGTTTAAGAGACTTCTTTTCCTATGCACCATTTCTTTTCCTATACACTTTTTATTTGGAGATAGAGACTCATGAAGTTTCAGAGGCCTGACTGAACTTAATCTGTAGCCAATGATGGGTTTGAACGCAAAAATCTTATTTTGAAGGCTCCCAAGTAGCTAGGAGTACAGGCCTTGACGCAAAGCCCAGACTCTAAGCAAGAATTTTGACATGGCACATGACTGTGATGCTAGCACATGGGAGATGGAGATAGACCCTCATTAAGTTGGAGGCCAGCCTAGGCTACGCAGAGATCAAAATGCTGTCTCAAGAGAGATAAAAATAACTTATGTTGTTATGGGATCACCACTTGTAATTTAGCTTATAAAGGAAGATAGGTCAAAACATCAGATCACACAGTGGCTGCTGGAGGCAGGAATTTTAGCTACAACTGATTCTGCAGTTAAAAGAGTGTGGTTTTCAAAAAAGAGTTGAATGTATGGGTATGTGTGATAGCGTGTGCACATGCATGTGCATTTGTGTGGTGTTGCATATGATGCTCCCCAACTATTAATGTTTATCATAGGCTTGCGGCTTTCTTTCTCTAACTTGATGCTTTAGGCATCAGTAATATTTTTTAGTTGAAAAGAAATCAATTTTATTTATTTGCCTTAGACTCAGATAGTAAGGCATGTATATGTACATGTTCGTGTGCATGTACCTTAACCATGATCTTTACATATTAGATTTACCTGAAATGTCCATGTTAACTGTATGATTCTCGTATGGATGAGAGGAGGAAGATGAAGAGAAAAAGAATAGCAAAGGGGACTTAAAGTTGTGTTATTTTTTTTTTTTTTGGAAATCCAGGCTGACTCTCCGAACTGACTGTGGCCTCTTATGACTGACAGAGGTCATAAGTCTTTTAGGATCTAGCAAAACAGGTGCAAGCTTTTTTTATTATTGAAAACAGCACTTTTTTACATAATCTATCCTGATTACATTTCCCCTCCCTCTACTCCTCCCAGTGTCTCCTCCTCCCCTCAGGACCCACCCCCTTCTTTCTCTCACTAGATAACAAATGCATTTCTAATGGATAATAATATAATAAGCATAATGTAATACACTGATATGATAAAACAGAAACTATCACACACATCAGAAGAAAAAGAGCTCAAGAGAAGGTCCAAGAATCAAAAACTCACCTGTTCCCACACTCACACATCCCAGAAAAATATTAAACTGGAAGTCATATTACATACACAGAGGACCTGGTGCAGACCAGTGCAGGCCCTGTGCATGCTGCTTCAGTCTCTGTGAGTTCATGTGGGCTTTGGTCTTTTCAATTTAGGTGGCTCTGTTTCCTTGGTTACCTCCCTTCCCTCTGGCTCTTTCACTGTTTTCTGCCTAGTTTTTACCAGGGTTCTTTGAGCCCTGGAGGGAGGGATTTTATGGAGACATCCTGCTTGGATCTGAGTGTTCTAAGGTCCTTCTTTCTCTGGCATAGTGTCTGGCTTGGGTCTCTGGATTTGTTCCTGTCTGCTGCAGGAGGAATTTCAAAGCACTGATTCAGGAGTTCAGCAGAATGTCATTAGAAGTCGTTTGTTTTATCTTTATTTTTAAGAACAGTGGTATTTGCTTTTACCCTAGGTCCTTGGGTTACCTAATTTCAGGTTCTTGGTCATCCAAGGAATGATGGGCATGGGTTCCATCCCATGGAATGACCTTCAGTCAAATCAGATATTGGTTGGTTACTCATTGAAGCTTTGTGCCACCATGGCACTAGCATATCTTGCAGCAGGACATCAAAGGGTTTGTGGTTGGGTTCGTTTATATGATTCTCCTTTAGTAGTGTGATAACACTTTCCTGTACTAAAAAAGCTAGCAGAAACGCGTGACAGCTCTATGTAGGCACCAGTTCAACGTCTCTATGTTCAGTGTGTTGTGTAGGTGTTGTCTTCAGCCATGGGGCCTTGCTATCAGTTTGTGGAGATCAATCTGTAGTCTTGGCAACAGCCTGAGTTGCTTGTAGATGCCTTTCGGCCAATAATTCAATTAGATGTAACCCAAACTTGGTACTGTAAGCTTCAGTTGAGGATACAAGATATTCATGTGGGGATATATGTCTCCTTTATTATTTAGTGATTTCATTCAGATTGCCTTTGTATTTGTATATATTTTAGGAAGCTTTTACTGTGTTAGGTAGCCATAGTACCACTCAAATGGCCCTTAATTTTAGCTGTCTCTCCCTGTGCTCTTTCCTTCATTTTCTTCTTGTCTCTCTCCTGCTTTGATCCCCTGACTGGGATGTAGCCAGTGGACTGGCTTGATGATCATGGACTGGAAAACTGGTAAGAATGACATTTAGGGAAGAAGTGTATGGATATATCTCAAAATGGGCAAAGAATGTGAAGATACTTGTGTTCCATATAAATGCTCAGCGAAAGGTGACTTCAGCTGAGGAAGAGTTCAGTAATCACGTGGATAAGATGGCCCATTCTGTGGAGAGTCAGCTTCTGTCCCCAGCCTGCCCTGTCACTGCTCAATGGGCACATGAACCAAGTGGCCATGGTGGTGGAGATGGGTATTATCCTTGGGCTCAACAACATGTACTTTCACTCACCAAGGCTGACTTAGCTACAGCCACTGCTTAATGCCAGATCTGCCAACAACAGAAACCAACACTCCATACCAAATACACTTTGTTTTATTTTGTTAAGAACACATTTGTATAGATATTTGTGCTTTCTTCAATTTCTTTAACATCAATTGGTATTTAAGTTGAGCTACTAAAAGAATGTTCCCAAGGAACACTGGCCTATCCTAAATTTACAAATCCATTTGAGATTATACAAGAAATAATTATATCATGTTAGACATGTTTATTACCTGGTTATTGTCTCATTTGGACATGAGATATTATTTGTATCTAGTTGACAAGGGTTTGATTGTAATGGCTATTCCTGGTTGTCAACTTGACTATATCTGGAATAAACTACAATCCAGAATTGTTATCTTGTTATCCAGATCTTGAGGCATAGTGGCCATGAAAATCTTAGGCCCAAGCAAGGTAATACACACCTTTAATCCCAGGATACTGAAACAAGGAGATCTCTAAGTTCAAGGTCAGCCTTGAACAAAGCAAATTCCAGATCAAGGCATGGTGGTACATAACTTTAATCTGGGCCACACCTTCTCCTGGAGGCCTACATAAGGACATCGGGAAAAGGAAGATTCACTCTTCTTTGGCTGCTTGCACTTACTTGCCAACACATCTGTTGGAACCTTCAGGATTTCAGCTTATACAGAAGACCAGATGAAACAACTGGCTTCGAGAGACTGAGAAACTACTAGATTCTTGGACTTCCCATCCACAGTTGCCCATTGTTGGGTTAGTTGGACTGCAGACTGTAAGTCATCACAATAAATTCCCCCAATAGAGAGAGACATTTCATAAATTCTGTGACTCTAAGAAACCCTGACTAAGACACCATGTTCCATCTGGGCCATTCTTAACTCCAATTGGCCAGCCCTCATGGCCATGCTTTCATGACTCACCCACCCCTGGTGTCTTTTCTCTCTCTCTCTCTCTCTCTCTCTCTCTCTCTCTCTCTCTCTCTCTCTCTCTCTTCAAAGAACATACCATATTTGTCGGTGTGGTCTAAGACTTTTTCTAGTACCATCAATTTTTTGTGATTTTTAACTGCTGAGTAATATTCCACATTTTTTTATCCATTCTTCTGTTGAGGGGCATCCAAGTTGTTTCTAATTTCTGGATATTTTGAATAGAGCAGTAATGAATATGGCTGAGCAAGTGTCTCTATGGTAGAATGAAGTGTTCTTTGGATATATGCTTAAAAGTGGAACATTGGTAGTTTTTGATGGGAATTTTTTAAAAATAATTTTTTAATTTTAAGAAATCCATACAATGTATTTTGATCATATTCACCCCTTGTTCCTTTCCACAACCCTCTTCCCCATTGTGTCTTCTTCTATTTATTTAATTTTATCATTACTACTTTTTCGTTCACCATATCATTGTAATTTCATGGGTGTGCAGCAGACATTATGTCACAGCAGATATCTTGGTTCTCCGGTTCACTCGATCTTTCTGCTGTCTGCTTCTGTAACTGTCTGTAAGCCTTGGGTGTAGGGGTTGTGCTGTGGATGTGTTCACTGGGGACAGGCACCCTGCCTTTAGTCCTTCTCTGCATTTTTGACAAGTTGTAGCTTTCTGTAATGATCTCTGTCTACTAAAGAAAGATACTTCTTTGATGACGGGTGGGAGCTACACTTCTTTGTGCGGGTATGAGCATGAGCATTTAGGACACAGTTAGGGATTATACTGGTTTAGAAAAGTGGTAGGTTCTCATCTAGGTTCCATGGCTTCACTAGTCATGGCTAACTGGCTAACTTTCCAGTGTCAGGCATGAATGTCCTATTTAGCAGGTCTTACATTCCGATTTAGTGGCTGTTGGTTATCACCAGGACTTAAGTGCTACCACTGCACCTTTTAAAATATCTTGCCATGGTGGTCATGATTATGGTTCTCAGGCATTATATCTAGCCATAGCTTGCTGGATTGTTTGATTTTCATCTTGGGGAGCATGCATGGTTCCTTTGGATGGAATCTTATCCTTCTAGATTTTGTTTCATTGTTTAGTCTTTATGAAAGTTATGAATGAGATGTAGTAGGGTTTTGCCTTCTTCAGAGCCAAAACTTCATGTTGGTATCTCATGAGAGTGTAAGACACTAGTTTCACCAGCAACGTGGCTTGTGAAATATTCAGTGTCCTTTCCCACATCATGGCAGGTTCAGTTTCAAGTGCAACCAGAACAACACTGGTCGGTTTGTATCAGCTCATAGCTCACACTCCCCTTCTCTATGTAGTTCTTTCCAACATGCCTTTGTGTTCCTATCCTTCTTATCTTTAACTGTCCACACAACTGAGATTCCCCTGGGAATGGAGTCTTAGATGAGGGCTTGCCTAGAGCAGATTGGCCTGTGGTCATGCATGTGGGGGACTGTCTTATTGATGCAGGGCCTAGCACACTGTGAGTGGTATCATCCCCTAGGAAATGGCCCTAGGATATATAAGAAAGATACTTATACATGAGCTTGCAAGTGAGCAAATGCTTTTCCATAGTTTTTTCTTCAAGCTCCTGCTTTAACACCTTCCTCATGTTCCCTCCATGATACACTGTGTCCTAAGTCAACTAAGTTTCCTGCCTTAAGTTGATCTCAGCCCACTTCTTTCATCACAGCAACCAAAAGGAAACTAGAACAAGGTCTCCCTACCCTTTCCATTCTCAGGGATAGTACTTTCAACGGGCTACTCCCTTCTCCATACCATTTTTTTTTTTTTTTTTACAGATGAAGTCTAACTTTTAAAATGGACATCAAAATGTATTTTAGGCAGGAAAAAAGGGGGCCAGTTGTTCATAGAGTACTAAATAGAGCACAGGAAATGTGATGAACACAGGAAAATGTAACCCAAAATGAGAGAAGGGTATTTCAGATAGTCAGCCAACCCAGCTCCATCATATCCAATGCATAAAGGGGAGACTCTCAAACCCCAACGGGTCTTGGAGTCATCTGAAATTCTCATTCACCATGGGGCTTCCCAGACTCTAATCAAGGAGCAGCAGAGTTTTGGCTTTATGGATTAATTGTCACGAATGTCACCTTGAATGATGAGTGACATCATGCTTCTAGCCCTTCATTGTTATCACCTCCCTCCACTCCACAAGCAAAGGATATTGCTTGAATAAATACAATGGTCTCTGTAACTTTAATTTTTTCGAAACGTACTTTCAAGGATGGTTTTGAAACACTCTCTTCCCTTCTAGCCCACCACCCACCAGAGGTAGTGGAAAAGAAAAAAAATATGGGGGAAGTAGACCTTTTTAGAAATGGTTCTTTGGAATAAATCTTATCTGCACTGTCAGGAAATCAGAAGTTCAGTTCCACAGGTCGGCAGTGGCAGCTCAATCCACTTGCAAACACTTCATGGGTGCACCAGCAGTCCAGTTCAGTAGTGTTGGGATAGCAGCAGTAATGGCAGCAACTGTAGGAACAGTTAGGCTTCAGCCAAATTGGCCTGAGTCGCAGGAGGGACGAAGACCAACAGGAACAATAAAAGTTCTCAGCTGTGTATCTCTTAGGTAAGAGACGCTCATTGAAGAGGTGAGACTGAGAAACTTTGTACAGCCAGCTCTATAAGCAAGCCTCAAGCTCCTCTCACAGCCCATTGAGTCCTATTTATAAACCCTCCAAAACACAAGTAACAACACTGACAGGAAAGTTTGTTTTCAGGTGATCTTAGCTAGAAATGCGGAGTTTCTCGGGAATTTGGGCAAGAGGCCATTTGTGCTACACTTTGGTAAATAATTTATTTATATTCATGCCCAGAGACTTTGGGTGAAGCAAAATTGTAAAAGGACTGGACTAGTTAAAGAAAATTAAAGCCAACATAGCACTCAGGTTGTGGCATGGTTATTATTGGCTGCACTTAGCAAGTCAATAGTGAGAACTGGCAGCAAAAGTGAGAGGAGGAAGATTTTAAAAACATGGTTTTATAATAAAAGTGAGAAGAAAGTTAGAGCTAAGGGTCATGTGGTTTCTGAAGAGATTAGCATATATATACACATATAGATATACATACATACACACACACACACACACACACACACGACCCTTAGGTCTTCTCATTTTTATTACAAAACTATGTTTTTTAAAATCTTTCTACTCTCATTTTTGCTTCCAGTTCTCATTTTAAACTGGCTAAATGCAGCCAATAATAATCATATATATATATATATACATATATATGTACATATATATGTATATATGGTTATTATGTATATACATAGCATATATATGTGTATATACAAGGGGACAGCAGCGAAAAGGTGCTCTTGAGGTATTGTAGAAATTGGTCATATGGCACTCAATGGCTGACTCAAAAATAAAAAAGTCAACTCATTTGAAAATTTTCCCTTGAAAGGAGAGAGCCTCTGAACAGAGTCAGACTGGAGCCAGCTAGGAAGATGTATCTTCTGGACTCAGTTCATCCTGTTCAGTCTCTAAGGTCCTTAGCCATTGCAGCGACGGCCAAAGGTGATCTAACTGATGGAATTGGCAAGTAGCATATCCACGTGATGCCAATATTACGGGAAGAGTTACAGGGTCATGGAGGCTTCCATCCTGATTTCAAAAGGAAAGGCTGACAGGCCAGACACGTGAAAGGCTGCCCTACAAGGGTCGAAAGTAAAGCTGAATAGGCAAGTAAAGCCTAGATCCTTGTAGAGGACAAGAACATGAAATATCTACCAAGGGAAAGGATAGGCAGTGAATTGAGTCAGCTTAAGACAAAAGTCACTTGGTTACAAACCAGACATTGGAGAATTGAGGTTATCCAAACATTTGGAATTCACTTCCTTCCACAGCACGGCCAGTTTCTGGACATGGTGTTTGTTGTGCTGGGTTTCAGTCTTGCTTAGATCTGATCCTTCCTTGCTCCTTTTCTCCCATTCTTCCTTTTAAGGTGGGCAGGTTCCTCTATCTTCAAGTATTTTTTTTTTTTTAGAGGCCCTTATGGCTAAGAGTTTGCTGTGAATCTCAGTGCGGACACTGAATTTGGGCTTTTGAGTAAGAGTTGCATCTTTGGAGACTTTGGGGAGTATTTTCTGATAGACTAAAAATATTTTGCATTTTGAAACATCCATAAACCTTGGGATCGAGGGGTGGTGGCATGTTCTTTACTAAATCTGAAGTTCCCTCCTAGGCTTACTAATTGAAGGCTTGTTCCCCAAATGGTTGTACTATTTGACAGATACTGGGGAAACTGTTGGAAGCAGGAGTTTAGATGTAGGAAGCTTATCTTTGGAGGTTAGATCATGACCCCATTCCTCTCTCCTCATCTTAGTGACGTTTCTACTACTGCAATACAGTATGGCTGAGGCAGCTCGTTAAAGATTGAGTTTACAGTTCCAGATCGTGAAAATCTACAATGAAAGGGAGAAGGCAGGAGAACAGGTGGCTGGAGCCACACCTCCCAGACAGTTCCACAAACCAAGGAGCATTCCCATTCAAACCACCATACTTCTCTTGCTGCTTCCTGACAAGCACACGATAAACAGCCTCCTCTTTTATGTGCTCTCAATATCAGAGTTGAGGATTTGAGCCTCGGTTAGCAACAGGGTTGGCTCTAGATACTTTATGTACAATGTCCTCTGGCGATCAGGTTTTATGGTCTGTTGAAGAAGGTCTTAAGCACTGTAATGGAGTAAATGCCAACTGTGTTATTTGCTAGAAAGAGTCTCAGGTTGATATAGATTCAGGTAGATGGGGACTGGATGGTCTAAAACTTACTTGCCTGTCTTCAAATTTGTCCTAGAATGGGAGGAATCCTTAAGGTAGCCTAAAGGTCCCAGTTTTCATTGGTTTCTCAGGCTTTTTACACCTTCTCCCCTTGAGATCGACATACATTCTGGGGCTGGAAGCTTTATGTTAGTCTTTTCCATTTCCTGAAAAGTCTTGTCCTCCAGATACCTTCAATGTTAAATGATTCCCTTAAGCTCAGGTAGCAAGCTTCTCTTTCCCTGTCACTCTGACCCCAGTAGGTGACATAGTAACAGGACTACCCAGCACTCCACCTATATGGTTAATCTAGGTTGTCTTTTTTCTTTTTCCCTTAGTCACTTTACCTTTTAAAGTCCTGTACAGTCGGATGAGTCTCTTTATTTATTACATACCCTGCCTCTCCTCCGACTAGAAATCAAACTCCTTGGTTTCACAGTTCCTTCATTTGCTCACTGGTGTGTCTGAAGTGTCTTCAGTATATAACATAGACTCAATACACGTGTTTTCAGTGATAGCAATTTTTTCTTGCTACAGGATGAAAAACTATAAGTGTGCCTAGATCCATTTGTATTTTAGTTTCTTAATAACTCATAATGTCAGATTGCTAAAATCTTCCCTTTGAAACTGAGAAATGCTGAGAGCAGGGTGACTAGTGGGGTAGAAGTTCTGCCTGGTTGCTGGTGCTCCACAGGGGTGCTCCAGCTGGGTCAACTGTTTATTTACTGCCTTATTTAACCTCACTTCCCATGAGGCTTTTCTTTGGGGTGGCATGCAGTTTTCTAATCAACATCATCTTTAGGAAGAGTTTTTCTGTTACTATGCTATCTATCCCTCCTTGTAAGCAATCAAATACCAGATTGTGAGCAGTGTGCATGGGAATACAGACATACAATATGAGTTATAAGAGAGATTTGCTTACAAGTCATTGATAATACAACCATTCCAAGAGAAGGTGAAACAGCAGGCCAGACAGATGAGACCAGTGGGAGTGGTGAGAATGGGGGTACGGGGGAGACAGGAGCCCCAAAGTGCCTTTTATCAGAGTCCCATGGGCATCTGGCTTTGAAATGGCTAGCACTGATTTGCATTCTGTGCACAGTGACTTGTACGGGGCAAATCTAGGGCCTTACAGAAGAAAATGAATGTTGTCCCAGTTGACATTTCATAGTTATTGGTGGCTTGCCTGCCTTAAAACAGAACCATGGTTTAGTTCTTGGGCCAGGAATTCCTGAGGCTAACTTCTGCCCCGCCCACGGGGTCACCTGTTAGCTGGCATTAGCATTGATACATATTTTCGACAGTTGTCTCTTCAACAACTCAGTCCAGTCCTTGAAGCTTGATAATTTTCAGACAAGGCAATCACCGAAAAAGTGTCAAAGGTTTATTAGAGACAATGTTTTCAGTAGTCCTTCTGTGACAGGATCAGATCTTCCTAACTGCTTATATATCGCCTCTTTTTTAAAGTACGAATTTCAACTACTCATTTACCTGAATATGGTACTACTCACAATAGCCTACTTCATTTAGCCTTTTAAAAAACAGTGAAGTTTTCAACTAACATTCCATCCACAAAAGCAAAGCTGCCTGCTACTCTATTTGCTCAGTTTCTGAGTGCTTGGGCAGCTGCTGTGTTGTGTTTGATGAAGGGAAATTGGATTCTTAAAGAAACTGAGTAATCTACTCTATTAAGCAATTAAAGAAAACGGCATATTTAGCAGGTGGGCTTGAAAGCGGGGGAGGGGGTAGCGGAGAACTTTTTGAAAATCACATTTGAATTTTAAATGGACATTTTAAGACGTAACTTAAAATGATGGTTAATAGACTTTTTTATTTTTATTAAGGCTTTCTAGTCAAGGCAATGGGCGGCTGAATATCAAGGAACTTACACAATGAAAGGAGAGGCTGCTTAAAAGGAAGCAGGCTGAGTTTGAGATCCATCTTAAGAAAAAAAAACAGTGAAGTTTATTCCATGTCTCTAGACTTTCTTCTTCCAAAAATGATTAAAAGTGCATTTTGTAGACTCGCTTTTCATAGCAATGCTCTCACAACACGGGGACTCTCATAATACTGTTTATAGGTCAAAACCAAAACCAAAACCAAAACGAAACCAAAGGCGTTATTCTCCAACTCATTCAAGAGGCGGCCCTTCCTTTTTTTTTTTTTTTAAATATAGTCATTTCTAATGAGAAGGGTAGTGATTAAAAAACAAACAAACAAACAAAAAAAACATCTGGAGGTTTGGGTTTAACTGCGAAAGCAGACTGGAGACCTAAAACATCTCACAGTTATTACTTGCCTTAAAGCCGAACCACAGTTAAGTCTCAGGCCCGGAATTCCAGAGGCTAATTTCCACCCCTCCCACGGAGTCACCTGCTCCGGGGGAACCCCGGCCAGAAAGCCGGGTCGCGCCAGGTCAAATCTTGTGCGTCTCTTGTTTACTCCGCCCCGGGCTGGGCGGCTGCGCGGACAGGCGGGTGGGGAGAGGGTGCTACGGCCCCGGGTGCTCCAGGACCGTCGGATCGAAAGGGTGGGTGGCGCGCGCGGTCGAGCTCCGCCGTGAACCCACCCGGAGGAGGCGCTCCGGGCGCCGACACCGCCCAGAAGCCAGTGTCTGCGCTTCGGCGCAGCGACCTCCTGGAAACCTCCCTTGAGGGTGCACACGAGTCCACACACGCTGGGTAACGGCCCGAGGGAGCCCCGGTGTCCCCCGGGTGTTGCCGGGCTGGGGAGGAAGCCAGAGTCCCGGCCCCTACTCGCTTGGGATTCCCTTCCCCTCCCCCAGCCCCGCCCAGCTCTCCCAGGGCTGGGTGTGATTTCAGTCCCTTGCAGGGAACCAGAAGCGCGCAGTTGGAGGTGGCAGCTCGCCCCCTTTCCCCGCTCGGCCCCCCAGGAAGCCGGCAGCTGCTCCCCGCGCCGCTGCCCTAGCCTATTTGAATACCCGGACGAGGGCGGGCAGCTTCCTGAGCAGGGTGCACCCGGGGCGCCCTGGGGAGTGACCCCGGGGAAAGCAGTTGGGGCATTTCGAGCGCGTGAAAACTTCGTGCTTCCGCCCGGGCACGGAAAATGCTAGTGAAACACTTGAGAGTTCCAGGGGCTGCAGCATAATTTTTTTCTCCCCTCAATTGATAACAAAATCGTGAGTGCAGCCGAAGGGTGAAGAGGCGAGAGATCCCTGGTACCCGGGCAAAATGTTTAAGGATCCCACTGATCACCTAATTTCCTTCCCTAGGAAGGCAAGGAACCACTACGTGGGAAGGGGGGTAGAGAGGGAAGGGGATGGGCACGAAAGAGGTTTCCACACCCTAGTTGGAAATTCTTAGACCGCTCCAGACGCCCCAGTGTTTCTGCGTGGCAAGCTGATACTGGCTCTCAGGGGAGATCTCGGTTCCGAGGGAACGGAGCGCGACCGCGACCTTCCCTCCCCGCGCGCCCGCAGCGGGGCCAGTCCGGGTCGCCCGGGCGCACCGCACATCCTTCGCCCCGCTGGCCGGCTCCAGACTGGTTTTTCTGGTTCAGCCTCCCTCCCAGGGACGCGCTGGGGGATCCGATGACGTCGCTGACTGAGTCTCTCCCTCTTCCTCCCTCCCTCCCCTCGCCTCTACCCCGCCCGCCCTCGCCGCGCACTCCTCCTAGTAACTTCTGTTCGGGGAGGCGCTGCCAGGAATAACCCGGTGCGTCCACAGCCCGGAGGGGAGGCGGCCGCTGCGGCTCCCGCACGCCGACAAACTGCGGCCCGGGTCCCGCGGCTCAAGCCCCAGCCTGGCGGCCCTGGCCTTCGCCCTGGCTCCATCTCCTAACAGTGTCCGAAAATAAATAAATATATAAATAAAGGCAAGAGGAGCCTGGGCTGGCGGTGGGGATCGCCTCCCTCCCTCCTCCCTCCCTCCGCGCCCGCCCTCCCTCTGTCCTTAAGGAAATGCTACCAGACACCCCCCACCAGACACGCTCAGCCTGGGCGAGGAGCGGCCGCGGCAGCAAGAACAAGGGCATCGGGGGGCTTTCCTCCCCTCCTTCTCTCCCTCCTCTTCCTCCTCCTGCGCTGCGGTGACTTTACAGGTGAGCGGCCGCGGCGGCTGCGAGGATCTCCCCCACCGCTCGCCGCGTCGCGCCCTCCTTCGGCCGCTGTCACCCGGACTGCCGGGAGCTGACAGCCGCCTGAGGGGCTCGCGGCCGGGAGGCTGGCGGCCGGCGGGAGGCGGGCTGGAGGTGAGGGGGTGGAGAGCTGGAGAGCAGGGCGCCGCTGTGCGCTGTCTCTCCCCGGTGGAGGAGGGTCTCCGCAAAAAGAGAAAGAAAAAGGAAAAAGAAAAAAAAGACATCTTCGGTGACTGTAGCACAAGTATTTGCCAAGTTGAGTCTTGGACATTGAAGCTTGCCCGGAGCCGGAGCAACTTGAAAGGTCTCCTGGCTGGGTAGCAGCCTCCCTCCACGCCTCGACTCTTGGGTACTGGGTGCAGCCCTGGGGTGCGTGGAGGGCGCACCGGCCGCCGGCAGAGCAGAGCGGCGGGAATCTAGGTCCCTTCTCGGCTTGGTAAGTGGCCTCGGTGCTGTGTTTTTCCTGCCTGCACCAGAGAACGAGCTTGTTTCACTTTACCCTGAAATCGCCTTCGCCCAACTCCATCAGCCCTTCCGCGGCGCGCGCCCCCGGCCGCTTTCCTGGTGGCCCAGGGGTAAGGGTCGGAGGGGGCGGGGATGGGGAGACCTAGGCAAGGGGGGTCGGGCGCATTGGGAAATGCGGGGAATACCCTGGCCGCGGTTCTATGCAGATCAGGGGAGGCTGCTTTGCGTAATGTCCTGGGGGGAGGGGGCCGCGCGGGAGCGCTGGAGGCAGGAATGTGCCTGGTTACTAATGAGGGACGTGCACCGGCGCGCACCGCCGGGCCACCGCTGCGGCTGCCGCGGCCGGCGGCCCGTTGTCAGGTAGCGGGGG
>NW_021604767.1:1577648-1583278 GCF_004785775.1 Grammomys surdaster
CGCCCGCGCCGCCCCCAGCGCGGGCGGGCGGGCGGGCGGGCGAGCGGACGGCGAGGGCCGGGCCGCCGGCCTGCGGCCGAGCGAGCGCAGCGGAGGCGCTGGCGCTGGGCACTGCGGTGACTCCTATCTCCTCTCGAGCGAGCGAGGAAGGAAGGAAGGAGAGAAGGAAGGAAGGAAGCGAAGAAGGAGGGGACTGTCTCCATGGAAGGTTCAGGCGGAGGCGCCCTCGCCTTGCGGGTGCACCGGTCGCAGAGCGGCTCCAGCCGCCGCCGGCTGGCCCCCGGCGCATGGAGACGGGTGGGGGCGGATTGCATGCTTGTTTGTGCTTCTGGTCGGGGGATCGGGAAGAAACATGTGTGTTTGGGCAGTGCACCGCGAGGAGCTGGGTCTGCGCCTTTATGTCTGTTCCCTGAAGTGGGTGGAACGTTGGCCCGTTCCGGGAATGTTCCATGACGTGGTGCAGCCACAGGAAGGGGGTTAACGAGGGGCTCTCTGCCGCGGCGGCTCTGCTGGCTGCTATCAAAGCAGATGTGCTGCTGCCGCTGCACCTCTCACCTCCGTTCACCCCCAAACCCCTCCTTTCCATTCTGTGCGTCTGGTGCTGGTGGGGCTAAGACAGGAAAACATAGCTTCTATATGTGCTTGCGTGCGTGTGAGTGTGCGTTTGTATGTGTGCGTGTGTATGTGTGTGTATGTCTGTGTGTGGTGGGGGTGATGTGTCTGTCGTATTTGGTGGGGGGACGACTCCAGATCAGCCTTGCCATCCCAGCTGTTATCACAGATCGGTGCGCTTTATACGCATGTGCCTCCCGCGTCCTGTCCCTCTTACATAACATATCCAGTGCAGCAGAGGACGGGAGAAAATGCGACCCCAACTCTCCACGCTTAGTCTGTGTGGAGTCTAGAAGGTCGGAGAGGGTCTCTGGGTGCTGTGCTGCAGAGATGCTGCTCCCAGTGGGGAAGGAACCGAGGGGAAGCAGGGTTCTTGTAGCAGTTTCTCAGTCGCCTACTTGAAAGCATTTAAGTGCAAAGGACTGCAGGAACTAGTCCTCTGAATGCAAAAGCTTTTGACTTGCGTCGCCAAGGGAAAGTGGGCGCTCTCACCTCGGAGACGTGGAAAAGAGAAAGGGTCTGTAAAACAGTCGCCAGGAGGAGACCCTCAGTAATATGCTTGGGCTGAGGGCAGAGGAGCTAGCACAGGGGCGACCAGAGGAATCTCTTGATAATAGGTTACACTGGAAACCCCAGGACACCTGTAATGGCTTAGAATTCACACAGGAAGCTGTGTGTGCAACTGACATTGCAAAACCCTTATCCTCTGCACAGTTATTTAGGCCTAAAATGAACATAGAGAGGCTTGCTTCCGGTCCTTTCATTATAATAGAAAAATTGAACTGATTTTTTTCCTCCTTCCTTTTCTGCCATTTTAAAAATAACTCAATTTATTTAAAAACTATATCGGTACTTTCTTCCACTCCCAAAGCAGAGTTCAGTAATTCACAGGAGGGCTGTTTTTTGTATCTTCTTGTTGTTGTTGTTTGCCAACTCCGAGCCCTCATCAAGGACTATTTTTTTTCTCTTAAGCACAGTTTCTTTTGCGTGAATAACCAAACCCAGAAATTACTTGAAGTATTAATAAGATTCATACCAATTAAATTTTCAGTGATCTGTTCCCCTAGAAAAAGGCCACGGAACTTTATTAGACCCAGTTCCTCTAGTAATGATGATTCTATTTGTCCTTTAGCAAACCAAGTTGTTTTAGATATATTCATACATATATGTGCTAGGATTTGTGAATGCCTGGTTGCTTATATGTCTTATAGGCATGCCATGGTACAGTGTTACAAATTACCCAAGAGGATTGTATAATGGGCAATCTGGGTTTGAGTTTTAGGATGTAGGTCCAGCAGTTTATTAAAACTGGAATACTGTGCATGTGAATAAGGTGGAAATCATTTTTTATTGCTGAGAGAAAATTCTGGTGGAGCCCTAAGGAGTCATGGTATCAGATTACAGCAGCATTTTTATTCCAAGCAGGCAGGGAGTCATCAATATCCACTGAATGACAGTGTGCTTCAAGTGTCATAATCTCTTCGACCACTAGGCTTGAAATGGGCAGTATAGTTCTCATGTGCAGAAAAATAAATATTACAGGGCTGACTTTTGAAAATTATCTGAGATAGTTTGTTGCTTTGAGAGTAGGTGGGGGCATAAAACAAAATTGCTTATTGTCTGTAGTGTGTTCCAGTGATTATATTTTATTAGATTAATTATTAGCAGCAACTAATATTTATGTATTTAAAGTTGCTTAAAATTAAATCGATGAAAATTGATTTGGAACAGTTGAGGAGGATGATAGTTAATATTAATGATAGTATATATTTAGAATATGTGCTATCTGTATAGTATAAATATAGGATAGATTATATTTTAACTGGTTACATGGGGGGACTGGCAAAATAGTATTAATGTAGATAAAATGTTTCTGTAATAGATTCCATAAGAATTTATTTCTGGTAACATAACCACATAAAGACATGGTCCTGTTTGACTACAGTCACAGATTACCCAGCAGAATCTTTTAACTGATCAGCTTCTTTTCCATGGGATGTGTTTACAAATGTTCTTGTTACTATGAAACAAAACAGAAGACAACATATATGCAGGTGCGCCTTGGAGAATAGTAATGCATGTGTCGGCTTGAACTATTGGCACTGCGACTCAGAAATCAGGTTGAGTGCCCTATATTTATTCCGGTAAAATGATGAATTTTATTTTATTCTTTGGCAGTGGTGTGTGTGTGTGTGTGTGTGTGTGTGTGTGGTGTAAGGACTTCATTTTAGCCACAACAAATAAGTTTGCTATTTGTGTTTCTTTTTAATTCTTGACTTGATATCAGTAGTTAGCACAGTTTACGTTGAAAACTTCAATATAGGAAAAGACTGGTAGAAAATATTTGGCATGGTGAAAGTGTAGTCCAGTATTAGATGTGAAGTAACTGAAACCTCTGTCGTGGTGACTGTTACAAGGGGAAGGTGGTTCAGATCAGCCAGATACGTGGCTGTGGGTAGGAAGGTTGCTACTCTCCTGTTGCTGTCACACAATTTTCACACTTTAGTTCACACCAACACAGGGTGAACTTTGTGTTACGTTTGGTCCTTTACATCAGTCCTGTGGGCAGAGAAGTGGCTCTCTTGACCTCTACTTGAACATTTCAGGGGTAGAGTTCTCATTTACGAAGTTGCATGTGGATTTTCTGTGAGCCCATGGTTTGACTGAACTTTGGATGTCAGTGTTGTGACTTTCGGAGTGTCATCGGAGAGTGGAACAGAGGAAGTTTCCTAAGTCTGTTTCCTGGAGTTCGGTTTTATCTGGGACCTCAAACCTTGTAGATTAAGAGGGTTTGTTTTAATCACTACAGGCCTTCAGGAATGCTGATGCTTCCGTGAGGGCTTTTCTATAAAACTGTGGGTGGACATAGAGTATTAGAAACAATAGGGAAGCTTTTATGATAACCCAGTTGTATGTGCTTGAAGGAAATGTCTGAGAAATGGTGTCACTTTCTTATTGGATTTTGGTGTCACAGTAGAGCACTGCTCCCTTTGTGTTATTATGATAACACTTAAAGAGTTTGAAAACCATCATCTGCTAAAGGTCTCGAAGGCCTTTTAGGTCATTTGGAAAAGTATTTTAGCACTTAATTGTTATGACATAATCCAAAACTTCACAAAGAGGATGTGCATCTTGTCCCCATTCAAATTTGGTTTCTCAGTGATGAGACAGTATTAAAGTGATATGGGCCTTGGTTGGCTACATGTTTGAACGGAACCAGGACTGATTGATATTTTATCCACTATTGGTCTGGGCTAAAGATGTGCTAATCTTATCATACAGTTGTATGATCCATCATTTGAGGTCTCAATTATGACGAATGATTTACTGGCTAATCTATAAGTTTAGTTTTCTTGTTAGCTTAAACCAGGGTGCAACCACTTCAGCACAGAGAGGAAAAGATACAAATGATGCATCTGTCCTCAAGGGTGAGTCGGGGCAGGAAGTAGGTACAGTGTCATCATTTTTAGTTCATACGATGGTTGCCTACAGGGTCAAGAATAATTAGGACCACATTTTTAAAAAACACTTTTCACCAATAATCTTAGTTGTCTTTTCAGAATACCATGACAGATGCGCTGTCGTCAAGTTGATCATCTAGTCTTGCATTGTATGCATATTTTCTATGGGTGGGGCTTATGTTAGCTACTAAGGATATGATAGGCCAGATCAGGGAGTTGATGGACAGGTATCATGCATTGAATGTGTAATACTGCATCTATTTCCAGTGCTGTGGAAGATACATAAAAGAGTTTATGTCCTCCTGGTCTGGAAGCAAAGAGTCAAATAAAGAAAAATGGATTCGAAAGTTTTGAAAGAACAATGTAATTGTCATGATGTTGGATATGTCCATGTGTCCAGGGGCTGAGAGCAAGCCAGTGGGGCTGGAGGGCTGATAACAAGGGAGAAGTGATAACAAGATAAGGCCAGACCTTGAGGGTTGACCACATGAGTGATTATCCAACCAGGCAGAAATGAGGCCTGCTCCTAGCAAATCAGGCCATTTGATGCCCTTGCTATTGGGCAGGCTAAAAAAAATGGTTGTTGGAAAGTAAATTTCCTTCGGCTGAATGAAGATGTATAACAGACATCTCCTTTGTAGTGTTTATTTATCAATCAATCGGTTCTGACCCTTTGGAAAATTTTAATGGCACTGGAAGAGCTGACTTCAGCTTGTACTATTTGTAGTCTTAAGGAATTCACATTTCAAAAATATTTATTTGGGGGCTCTAATAAACTGGATTGGCCTGTATCCTTGATCCAAATGATGAGCTACTACAAATTGAGAGCTTTTTAAAACAGGGTCTTTGTGTTAAGTAATAAATTAATCTTTGGATCCATGCATGCACTATGTAATTCTCAACAGCTAGTGAAGGGTGACGCTTACAATTCTCTAGATAATTTATCTACATGACTGAGACTATCAGGATTTAATTCTATATGATTTGTGGTTAGAGTAACATGATGTTGAAGGAAAAGAACTGGAAACAAGCACTTTTGAAGATAGCTTTCCTTTCTACTGTGTCATTTTATTAATATGGCCTCCATCTTGTTTATTATTTGAAAATGTAAGTGACAGACCAAGCCCGGACTCTGTAGACAGCCTCACTGCAAGACAACAAACAGGACAGTTACCTCCAATGTCAAGGTTTCTTTTTTAGTCTGGAGAATATGTATCATTTACCAGTAAGCCTTACTATAATGTAGAATTAAAACTTCCGAGTCCAGGAAGAATAAAAGTGGAAGCTTTCTCTTCCTAAACTGGAAAGAACGGAAGGAAGAAAAAGGAATTTGAAACTGGGAGCTTTGAAGGCTGAATTAACTAAATGTTCTGGTGCAGTACTGTAGAATGGAAGGATGGGGGGACTGGGAGAGTCAGGCAAGCTTGGAAAGGTAGCTGGCTCTAGAACCTGGTTTAGAAAGGTTATAAAATTCTTGATGGTAAGAAATTGGTCAAATTGCCATAAAATTCACACACACACACACACACACACACACACACACACACACACACACAC
>NW_021604767.1:1583288-1644284 GCF_004785775.1 Grammomys surdaster
CACACACACACACACACACACACACACACACACACACACACACACACAGTCTGACTATTGAGAATGCCATGTAACATTCAGCATGGAAACTGTCTCTGTTGTGTGACAGTGAGACTTATTTTGTCTTTGTCTTAATGTTACCTTAACTGGAAGTAAGTAAACAAAGTGATCAAAATACTTAATTAAACATTATTGGTTATGCTGGTCTGAGCAGCATTTTAAGGGAAGTATCTCATTATTTGAAGCAATAAAGTTTCACCCTAGAAAATAGTCACAGTGATGGAGTGAAAGCTGACCATCAAATATCAGTGTGTAGCCGGGCAGTGGTGGCGCACACCTTTAATCCCAGCACTTGGGAGGCAGGGGCAGACGGATTTCAAGGAGTTCGAGGCCAGCCTGGTTTATAAAGTGAGTTCCAGGACAGCCAGGGCTACACAAAGAAACTCTGTTGAAAAAAACAAAAAACAAAACAAAACAAAATCCCAGTGTGTAAAAGTGCTCTTAGTTAAAATCATAGAGTGTTTCTACTTTGGGGCAGGGATGTTTAAGCAATGAATAGATGATTCACGGCAAAGTTATTAGTACAAGGTTTTTGATTGGTAACAAGGTGTATCTAAGTCCATGACAGTGTTGGACAGTGAGTGGAGGGCTTAGATGCAAAGCTTCATTTGGCAAATGAAAGCAGGTCATGGGAGATTTTATGCATTGAGGCAGATTCACTTGATGTGAAAGGCCAGCAGATACCTGGAATTTTGGCAGCTAGGCTTCAAGTAAACTTGGACACACCCTCATTTGTAATAGCTTAAGTATACATATCTTCACACAAAATACAAAATAATGCCGTTAATTCTTACCTAGGTAGGTAGAGAAAACATTTTGAAATAGAGACACTGTCTAATTCCATATAAGAAAGATTACTGGAAAGGTAATTTAAATTGTAAGTAGCTTTGTATTCCAAAATGGGAGATTCATTTGAAACTATGCTTTATTTCTTTTGGAAGCCAGACAACTAGTTTAGTAGTGTACATATGAAACGCTAATTTGCCTTGTTAATTGGGTGCAATTAAATTGAGGTTATTTTATACTTCTTAATTGTCTGAAAATTACATGTGTTGCCATGCCTCTGCAGTGGGAGGCGAGAGCCAGGAAAGGTATAGAGAAGTGTAGTGCGGGAAGGCTTGGCTCTGTCTTTGCAGGGAACTTTTTGTGACAACCTGGAAGCCAGACATCCCAGCTCTCTGGCCTTCATTTGGAAAGAGATTGGGACAGATGGCTTCTGGAGCCTCTTCCAACGCATAGTCTGCATATTCTATCAGTTTAAAATCCCACTTCGTCGTTACAGGGGATGCAATGTCATTTTATTCTGTAATTATGATGTTACCAGACTGAGAAGAAGAAAAAAAACTTAGAAAAAATCGGCACAGGGCCAATTTAGCAAGTAAGCTAGGAGAAGGGACTGGAGGTTTATAGAGCTCTTGTTCTATGACAGGCCCCGTAGCAGGTACTACTGCCTGCTTGTGAGCTCACCAGCACCCCGAGACAATTTGGTGTTACTATCTCTGTGTTTACAAGTAGAGGAACTGAGTCATTGGTGGAACAAGATTTGAACTCAAGGCTCAGTGCCAATCCATGGGGTGTGATTGTTCACTTTAAGAATCTTTCAAAAATAAAAAACTAAAATAAAGTCCAGCCATTTTTACTGCTGAGTGCATGGGTTCCCTCAGTAGCCTGTGAGTATACACCAGTGGTCCAGTGGATATCTTATGGGTCAGAAGCCTGGATTTAAAATCAGAACAGTGTGAAATCTACTCAACTGCTCTGAGGTTATGAAAGGAGGCAATATCTATTGGAGGGTCATCTCAAAACTTTTGTGCTCTGATCTCTGTGAGCTCCTAGTGAGTGTAGAGTGAGTACCAGGCAGCTGTGGTTATTTTTAAGGGAGATTACTCTCAAATAAAAACACAAAAAGAAGTGAAATTGTTGTGACAGTACAATATTCCTGAGATATTTTCGAATGGTCTGTTAAACTCTTGATTGAAATGGTTTAGGAACTAGTGTCATAATATACCAGGCTTCACCAGTTAACAAATGGAACTGCCAATTAAGATCTTGTATACTTCTCATTCATCTCAGCCTGTATGCTATACCAGTGAAGTGAACAGAATTCTCTGCTGTGGGAAGGTTCTGGTCTAAAAATAGCCCTTGGTGCCTGAATTACCCAGCCTGAACTTTTGCCTAAGTCTCAATAGCTGGGGAAGCAGCGTTCACCCCTGAGGCCTTGGGTCCACTTAAGAGACACCACGGGCATTGTTGGGACTGCTGACTTTAAAATGCTTTCCTTATTAACTTAGCAAATATAAGTGATCTGGGAAAGGTGGTAGTCTAGACATAGAGGCATTTCCAGGGAACAAAATAGTAAAAAGAGGGTCCTGGTCCTTAGAGAGTTTGATTTAGGAGTGTTTTCTGGCAAGTTCAGTTACCGTGCTATATTTTTTCAAGGTGTTCAATAATTCCGGCTTGCATAATGAGTCTCTTAGCCCTAATGGGATTTAAATGAACACTGAAATATTACTAAAATATCCTACTCATTTAAACATTTGCATGTATATACATATATATGTAAACATATGTACATATCACCATATATATATACATATATATATATTTACACACACACATATACACACACACAGTATTTACTTTTATAGCACTATTGACTTTTAGGTTTTTATTTTTGAGGTTGAGGGTATAAAACAGCACCAAACATAGGGTTCCATCCCAAAAAGAAAAAAAACAACAAAGGAATTTAAATAATATTTCATACTTCTGTATTGCATAATAATGAAGCACATTTTTTTTTTATTTTCTAATGATACATCACTTTGTATTATAAGCAAATTTTGAGTGCTCTGACACAAAGATCATATTTGGAATTTGGATTTTAGTTTTATTCAAATGAATCAAAGTATCTAGTACATCAGGATGGCTCCTACTTCCACTAAAGCATGCCAACTACGGGCTTTTCAGTGGTCACGTGGTGTAGATTTGCCACATCTCCAGAAACATCCATTGAAGATTAGGAAAGAAATTTTATCTCTCTGCAAGATGAGGTGTGCATATAGCCCAGGGAAGGAGCCTTACATGGATCAGTGTCTTGACTAGACTCACTGTCAATGGGCAGTCCCTCAGTATGCTTCCCACCAAGTCTGTCTTGCTGTTTTAAGTTTTATTCTGTGTTTTTTAGTTACAAAGACCTCTTGAAGCCCTGGTCTAAATTCCCTTTCTGTTTTTACCCAAGTGAACACAACTAACCTTTCTATGGCTGAGGAAGGGACTTTATGGTCAGTTGAATTGGGATTTGTCTGTATGAGGGGTGAGCTTTCCCTTGCCCATTTTTTTCTGCTTAACCGACAGTGTGGAAGAGAGTTGTGAAGTGGCTCTGGCTCACAGGTTGGGAGTGTAAGGAAGTGTCTTGGTGGGCCAGCTTAGATAAATATGGTGTAAAAAGGAGAGTGTATTATTTTTCCCCATTTATCCTTGCCCCATGGAGGCTAAGCGAGTTGGAATGAAACTTTGCGTGCGTTGTCTCACAAAGCTGTTGGTGAAATTCTCTGTCTTGAGCACTGGCCGGTGTCCCATGGGACCGTCCTGACAGTCAGCCCAGCACTTTGTAGGTCGGTCATGGGGAGTTCAGCCCACGGAGCAGTGATCAACCTTGTGTTTCTTCCTTCCCTTGACTCTTACAGCTGGGACAGTCTCCATGCCTTTAAGGAAGGAAGAAAACAACAGGCTTATAAACATTTGGTTTATTTTCGTTGTCATTAGCCATGTGTCAGAGTTTATCCCAGAAGTATAGAACTTTTGGAAACAAAACGAAGATTTCAGATGCTAGCTCTGCTCTTCTAAGGATGTGCTCATTAGACCTTACAGTGTGGCTGGAGAAGCCACCAAAATGGATGGCTCTAAACCCTGACCCCAGCACTTTATTGCTTGCCTCATTATTGATTTTCAAAATGACTCAGGCCAAGTGACTGTACATCTATCATATTTTGTTGGGATTTTTTTCATCTGTGAAAGTGAAGCTTTGCTGATATCACTGCTGTGCCTCTTGGGAACAGAACAGGGCGATACAAGGGAATCAGGGTATTTTTAGAGGCAAAACAACACTAACTTTTGAGAATAATTCAGTTGCAGGAGATAAAAAAAAAAAAACACCAATGTTTCTGAAGGGTTAGCAGAACCTTCTTGAGGTGACTATTATTGCTGCAGTTTATTACAGAATATGCCTTTGTAGAAAGGTAACAATCAGAATCTCCATAGCTTCTGATAATGTTTCCTCATGGGTTTTAACTTGGTATAGACCATTACCAGGCAAAGCTAATAAAATACTGAGCTAGTTACAGCTGTATTCAAGAAGTAAATAAATAAAATAAAGAGATCCCATGAAATAGAATGCATCCTAAGGCAATTGTTTTTGAATGTGTAATCTGTTTACTTGTTCAAATGACCTTAGTAATAAGCATGATGAACTTGTCCCAAATTTAATCAAGTGTAGCCTTTAAAATGGGCCAAGTGGCTCAGAATATTCTAAATGATCTTTAAAAAAAAACACATCACTCAACAGTATTGAATATAACAAGTAATTGGACACAAAATGTGGATGTTAGAATTTTCTAATGAACAAACTCCAGATCTGTTATCATCAGTTGAGTTTTGGCGCTGTTTGGGGGAGAATTTGCTAGTGTTAAACCTAATGAAACCTGTTAGTGATCATTAACAGCTGGAAAAGTTTTATCCCTTAATGAATAATCCTACAAATATATATCATGACGAAATTGTCCTGACCACCCTCTTTTTATTCTTATGGGTGATTCATAGATAACAGGAGAGGACATTTCAAAAGCAGTAATAATTACTGTGGTTTTTAAATTGGCCAAGACTATGAGTCCATCTTATTATAGCCATAATAAAATACACAAACACACAAACAAACAAACAGTGTCTCCTTGTGTATCTAACACTTGTGATAGCCTTTGAGTCAACTGGTTTGGGTTTAAGTTTCTTATGAGATTTTTACAATATGCCACACCACTGCATAAAGGAAACAACTGTTCTTATTTGTATATGACAGGTAGGTGTCCCTGGGAAATTAGACAGAAGATGGGAAGGGGATGAAGAATAACGTCTTTTGGAATATGTACATGGCTTGGTGTTTTAGCACACAGAGCGTAGTGCATGGTGCTGATTTTCTAGTGGGTTAAGAGTTTATGTGTGAGTCAGCTGCATCTTTAGGGGATGTTTTTCTTCTCTCACTGTGATACATTGTGTAGTAAGTGTGGCTGAGATAACTTATTGAGTACATTTAAGTCTCTAAAATGACACTGAGTAATGTCTTCAGAATCAGATGAAGTATTCAGTTTGAGCTATTAACTGATGACCGAGTACTTTGCAATGTAAAGTCTCTTGTAGGAATAGATAAGACCATTGGAGCCATCACTGAATCCCCAGCCATGGAACACGTAATTCAGGACAGTTCACCCTGGGCTGCCTGTATTCAGCCTCTCCTTAAACACCATCTTCTTTTCATGAGTAGCATAGTTTTCAGCAGCAATGAAGAATAAATTTGCCCGTTGTCTGAAAGACATTGCTACAATTATTTAGGTGATAATGGTCACTTTATTTACTCTCATGTCTTCCCCCCAGCTTGTAGGACATTTTCATTTTTATGATTTTGTCCGGGATTGGTCATGTTTGAAACTGACTCCATGCTGGTGTTTTGCTTCATTTTGTTTTGAAAATCAGATCTCAAAAATAAGTTGCTCAATTCCCTTTACTCTTTAGAAGATGGCCCTAACTAGTTCAGAAATTTTTTATAGAAATGGCCCATGCTTGTTGAGATTTTGTAGATAGCTTATCTAGAGCAGAGGAATCTTGTACAGTCATACAGCGAAAGAGGATTTTAGCAAGTATGGCTCTGGTATACTTAAGGTGCATGGGAAAATGAAATGCAATATAAATATGAATTGGTAGAAAATAAGAGTGTTTCACTGCTGTCCTCAAACCCTTTATGCTCTAGCGTGCTTCAGAAAAGAAAGGAAAGGGAACTATTTTTAAAAGAGACAGGTGAAGTATCAGCAGAGAGGCTGAGGTGATACATTAACAAGGTGCAAAATAACCCTCGGTGGAGAATGCATGTGGGAGAGGTTTCTTGGAAGAAGGAGATGATTGAGTGAGATTTGACAGGCATAAACACCACAGTGCAGGGAAGCCTCAGCAGAGTGCTCAGAAAGGCCTCTGCTTTGATGACAGCATCAGATGCCTACAGGCAGGCTGAAGACACCTGAAGACAGTTCTCTCAAGAGCCTGCATTTCACTACCCAAAACTATAAAAAGGGAGAGCTGTACTGAGCCACATCTGGAGTTTGATCCTCATAACTTTACAAGCATAGTTGAAAATACCTGCAAGCAATAAATGGGTAAAAGGAAGGTATCTAGAAATTCCTATGCAGGAAATCTGATTGCATTTATAAATAGCAGGACAAGAAAGACATTGGTTCTGTGTTGGCTTACTGTTATAGTATATACTGCCTGACCTATAAATGGGTTTGCTGTGTCAAAATAATGGCTAAGTCTTAGAGGCATAGAGAGGTGAATGTGTGGATGGAAGATCGTTCACTATCCACTCTGGTGCAAGTCAGGCCTGCCCCTTTCTACTTCCTACCTCTTAAGCACACCAATGATATGCTTAGTTTAATTTATTATCTCTTTAAGATAAGGCAAGCTAATGCTTTTTTTGCTGATTAAAAAGGAGGATACAGTATATTGGAAGTATTTCATGCATGTACATTAATTGTGCAGCCTCCATATAGTGCAGTATAATATGTAGCTATATTTGCATATTTGCAACAGCCTTGGAAAATATTATTACTTAAACTCTGCACTACTTATGGTATCTACTGGAAAACTAGTTTGAATTCACCTGCTTATATTGCTCAGTAGTTTATAAAATGGATAGCCAGGAAAGTCAATATTTAAGCAGGCATGTATGTCATAGAACAAATGAATCTATATTAGCTTCATAATAAAATTAGTGATTCTATATTACTAAAGCAAGAGTTCTCATTTCCTGAATAGGTACTTTGATTTTGGATTTTTTTTTTTTTCGAGACAGGGTTTCTCTGTATAGCCCTGGCTGTCCTGGAACTCACTCTGTAGACCAGGCTGGCCTCGAACTCAGAAATCCGCCTGCCTCTGCCTCCCAAGTGCTGGGATTAAAGGCGTGCGCTACCACTGCCTGACTTGATTTTGGATTTCTTAATGGTTATGGAGATTATCATATTTTAGCTTTCCAAACATTTTTAGCTTTTGGAGAAATGCACTTTGTGTGGGGCTAATGTAAGCACAACGTAGTGTGTGTATCATTAATTTTCAGGTTTCATTCAGTGCGTGTGAGAATGCTGATGTTCAAGCATTATTATAATTTAGATTTTATTATAATTTAAATTGTATTAATGTGTATAAAATAAACTATAATTAAAACTTACTGTTCTGAAATATTCAGTGTAGCTGGTGGCCGACAAAGGAGGTGAGCTGTCACATATTGGCATGCTTCCTAACCCTGTTACTAATTGAAAATACATTAACAGCTTTCTAGAGCTGTAAGATCTGAAGGGATGGTGGCACCTCATCCTGCCATCACTGAGCTGGAAAACAAATGGTCCTTGGACCACTTGTAGTCCTAGGGACTAAAGTCACAGGTGCTTCAGTTTGACTTGCTACCCTGTTTCTAAAGAGAAGGTGTGAAATCAGTTATTCCATAAAGTATCTTTGTATCTCCCACTCAGTTTTTCTTTTTCACATAGTGAAAAAGCACCTCCAACTGGAAGACGTCATAGTTCAATATTATGGTCTGTGTTCACAATTATATGTTTATTCACAAGTCAATATATTTTATTGCTGCTATGCTTGTCTTTCTGTCTTCAGTCTGTGCTAAATTTATAGTGGTATTACTTTCATTTAGTCTGTAATTAGGGTTATAAAACAGGAGAATTTTTAACTATCCCCTTTGTTCTTTCCAATGTCACCATCAGCAACGTAATATGAACCAGAGAGCATGAGGTTTGAATAAAATCTTCACGGACTCTAGACAGTATTTGGGCAGTTACTTGTAGCTTGTGGCATGTTAATTATATACTAATGACATGATTTGAAAGAGTAAGTGAAAAAAAAAGCGCTAAAAAAATGTTTAGGGCAGACTTACCCAACAGTTGAGATGGGGGCACACGTTGAAACTCTTCAGTGAGGGATCACTCAGGAGACAGACAAAAACACTGAGGGTTTTCCTGGGATCAGATACACCAGAAACCCCTTTGCAAGGAAGGATACTTTGATACTGTTGTGAAGGTCACAGATGTTATTTAAACTTTGCTGTATGTGTGTGTATCTCTGTTTATGTCTAGAGGATGGCTCCTTGGTTAAGAGCTCTTATTGTTCTTGGAGAGGACTTTTGTTCGGTTTCCAGCACCCTCTTGGTGGCTTACAACCATCCATAAAGCCACTTTCAGGGGATCCAGTGCCCTTTTCTGACCTGTGGTTACTGTATGCATGTGGTGCAGAAAAAAACACTCATACACATAAAATAAAATGAGTCTAAAACTCATTTTATAAGTTGTTGTGTCCATGCTAAGGAAATGAAGATTTTGGAATGATTATCTCTTAGACCCTTCCAAGCCTCCGAGTAAGGCATTGCCTCCCTGAAGCAAGCAGCTGTAACATAGGAGCATAGCTCAGGTCTTGACACGTCTGCTGGCCTAGGGCTGAGTGGACATTTAAATACTCAGAGCTTATTTCAGGATGACAGTATGTTTGGAACAAATAGAATATTTTAATATTATGTAAATGTTATGTAAATTTAAACTGATGATGCAAAAAACTAAATTTTGTTCTTTGGGTGTTAAGGTGAAAAGACAAGCGATCAAAGACACATTGACTTTGGGTCACTACAATGGCAACCTGTGATATTGTCTTAGACAGTAAGGATTGAATATGGCAGTTGACATTCATTCATCAGATTCCTGACTGTTCCTGGTTTGATCCCAGCACTGCAGTGGTACATACCTATAATCTCAACACTAAAAACCTAGAGGCAGGAGGATCACAAGTTTTAGGTCACCTAGCTAGAGAAGTTGTTTACTCTTGTTACAGTGAAGTTTACATTTAAGTAATGTATACAGAACCTTAAATATGTTATTTATGTGTGTGTGTGTGTGTGTATGTGTCTTAGATCAGTGTAAAGTTCATAGCAAATTGAGAAGATAGAGATTTCTCATACACCTTACCTGTGTATATCCTTCCTCCCCGCTTCAGACACTGAGGAAAGCCTGCTACCATCCAAAGACTTATACTGAGAAATTACCATTGCTGAAGGTCATAGTTTATATCATGTAAGGCTGTAAATGTCTCTTGTCATGTCCTGCGAAACACTGCATAGTAGAAATGTTAGAGATGTGCCTTTTAATACTGGTTCATCATGAGAACAGAAGTCATCATTTTTTCTTGTAATTAACAATCTATCTCATTAACAAACTGAAAGGAAACTATTTCAGTTTTTGTTTCATAATAATTATACAGTACCTTATGGTCTTATTTTTAACCACTATTAACCTTAACCCACTGACTTGTAGAATTACCCAGGGTTATAATGATTATGAAGGCAGGAAATGAAGGCTAAAGGAAAAAAATCAGTGGTTCTAAAACTATAAATCAATCATTTTTCTTTAAAATATTTTGGTCCTGAATTTTGTTGCTGCTATCCACCACGGTAAGAACAAGACCGAATAGATCTTAGGAGACTTTTAAGAAATGAGCTACAAACATTAAAGGCCTCGGTAGGTGAAAGTTTATGCTCTGCAGTGGGTATTTAATGAAAACATAGCACTTCCTGTTTGTCTTTGACTCCAGTGGAGTTGTGCAGTATTGTCAATTTGCTATCTTTTCTGCCATGCGACAGTTGCTTAAGGAATCAATATTGGAGATAGAAAGCGGGGCTTAAGGGGAAGAAAGCGGGGCTTAAGGGGAAGATGGGAGAAGACAGGCAACTTTTGATGCTTTAAAAGATTCCAGGTGGAGAGTCCTATTAGGGAAACTGCAATCAGGACTGGGCAGGGAAAGTGCTTCTTCAGCCTCTGAAGATGCGTGCTTCTTCTTGCTGGGGGGAGATGAGTCCCGCAGGAAAGAGCCACTGTGGAGGGCAGGGCGTCAGGTGGCCTCTTGTGGGACTGCAGACCCGGGGGCGCGCAGGGTTGCGGTGGGAGCCTCAGCGCGCGCCACCGCTTGCGCGCCCCCGCCCAGCCCGCAGCTGACCTTTGGCCCCGGGGCGGCCATCCGAAGGAGCTGACTGCGATGACGTCTCCCCTGCTGTCAGTGCACAACAGGAAATGCTCTCCGCCTCCCCCCTTCCTGCCTGGAGAAAGTGGGGCTCGCTGCTCTCGGCAGTCTCCCGAGACCTAGTTTCGGGGCCCACGCCGAGCACCCTGCTTGCGCAAGGGCTCTGGGTGCAAGGCCTAGCAGGGGGCTGCCTGGGCGGAAAGCCAGGGTGAGCACTGGCCGCGGACCGCCCAGCCTGGGGACCCCGAGCATCCGGAGGGGTCCCGGAAAGGAGGCCCTAGTGCTGAATAATGCTGACCTCAAAGGGCCTCTGCTGATTCTCTGTTGTAAAGCCCTGACAGGAAGCCTCCTCTTTAACCCTCCTTCCAAAGGCCACCTTTTACTTTGTTGTGGAAATACTGACGGGCATCTAGGGCAAAGCATAAATAATCATGCCTGGAGACCCTGCAGGACAGACCCCTTAGTCATTTAAGTCATTGTTTAGGTAAAGTGAGGTTTGCTTTAAAAAAAAAAAAAAGAAAGAACCATTTTGCAAACTTAGGACAATAATACGTCAGCAGCGTAAGCAGCCGTGGATTTATTATCTTGAATTTGCTGATATTTTGCTGTTTTCTTTCTCCCTGATAGACTCAAAACATCTGAAAACAAAGCCTGTCAACCTAGGCATATTAATAAGAAATGTTTACATAATCCTTGAAACTGCATTTCAGAACGATATTCAGTATTACAATCTATAATTTAGTACCACGGATGCCTGGGTCGCACATGCTTGCCAGTACGATAAAGGAAAGAGCCATCAGCTAAGCAAGCATTGTGATTATTTCCGTGGTTGAGTCATGAATAGGCTTTGTCAAGGGAGATTGTTCTTCTGGCTACACAGCCAAAATGCCAAAGTTCACTGGGAGGTCTGCTGAGGTTTCTTATATCAATCACTTGACAGGGTTTTAGTTAGATGAAAATACTATGTAGTAGTTTCTAGTAAACCTGAGAATATTCTGGAACACACAGTTTTGCTCTCTGTGTTCTGCTACTTGTGAAGCTTGACCACTGACCTATTCCTTTGAAAGCTTAGCTTAAATGCCCTCACATGATTATTCGATGTGTGTAGCATATGATGTCATTAACCTTGGGGAATTGTCAACTGATTTATGCAGTGAAGAACTTTAAGACTATTTCAGTAGAGTTTTTTTTTTTTTTTTGGTTTTTCGAGACAGGGTTTCTCTGTATAGCCCTGGCTGTCCTGGAACTCACTCTGTAGACCAGGCTGGCCTCGAACTCAGAAATCCGCCTGCCTCTGCCTCCCAAGTGCTGGGATTAAAGGCGTGCGCCACCAACGCCCGGCTTTCAGTAGAGTTTTAAGTAAGACTTGTGGATCTTTTTGGGTGGGGGAGGATTGTTTTGTTACTTTTGAACTTCAACAGACAACAGAAGGCTACTCAGGGAAATGAACTTGGAACATAAAAACTAGGGCACGTTGAAGTTGAGGGGAGCTGACTTCGCTGTGTAGACGTTCCCACATGCTAGTACACTTTATCAAACCTTGAGCCTAATGAATATTAGGCAAGCTTGCTACCACTGAGCTACACCCATGATACAGTCTTGACTGTTAAACACACTGAAGAGCAAACAAGACCATGAGAATTAAAATGTCTGGAATAGAAGAGGGTTATGTTAGTAAAAGACTAATTTTGGGAGGTGATTTTCTTGTCCTTGTACTGACGTAGGCAGGAGGTACGTTGGATATCATGGATACTATTTAAGTACATGTGAGTTTCATCTTTGAGGTCAAATTATGTTTGAGCCTGTTGTACATTGGTTGTTCTGTGTTATTTAACTGCTTCTAAATTCAGCTTGTCCGTTTATAACATTAACATGATGAAAGTATTTATTTAGTAGTAGATTTATAAGGATCAATTACTCCAGATTTGTATTAACAATAATCCCCAGTTTTTATGCACCTTCTTGTTGGCGGTGCTAAGTGAGATCATCAGACACATTAATTAAACCTCACAATCGCCAGGAGAGTAACATAACAGTTGTCTGAAAGCCATTTTGTGAGGCGTGCTTCTGGACAGCACCAAATTTGAATTTGTATAATATTGATCCAAACATTTGATATATTTTTGTGGCTCAAACACACGTGTTTTATTTCATCCATGAGTTAGATATAGCTAGTTTGGAGGGAATAGTTTCTGTGTTGCAGAAAGGTAATACGTTTTTAGAGACCCGCCCTATAGCTCTCACGAGAGGAATAGAGAATGTCTTTTCAACTCTAAGCTGAGAAGTTGGATTCTTGGAGGGAAATGAAATAAATAATAAAAAAATAAATAATAAAAATACTGCAGAAGAACTTAGAATTATAATTTGAAATATTTTAAAAATCTTATTTAAAGCTATTTTAAGTGATTTATTGAAACACTTATTTATTTATATAAAGGATTTGCTCTCTATTCTACCTTTCCTAATGAACCTTGCAATCAGGGCTGAGTTTACCCTGGCCTTATTTTATCTCCGATGCCTACAGCCATCCCTCACCCCGAGCTCTGGCTCCATGCACTGGCTTGAGTGTGGAAGAGCAGCAGGAGAAAGTTGTCCTGCTCATCTCTCAGACGTGTTTTACATTTCTGGCCAAGTTTCAGCATTCTCTTTGTCAAGTGCTTTAAATCCAGCAACAATGAAACAATACTTGAGCTTCTGAAAATGAAATGTAAGCATAATAGGTACACAATAAATGTTTATTAAATTGAAGTACTGAAAGACACAGGATGCTTGGCAGTCCTGCAGGCCTGGTGCTCTAGTTACTGTGTTAGTCATTGACAAACTGCTTTTCATCTAATGAGAGTCTTTTTTTCTTTTTTTAAATAACATCACATCACTCTATTGATTCACAAAAGGAGACATTTCAGGAGGAGGTGGCCAGCAGCCCCACTGGACACAGAATAATTTTCACTAGCACTTAACCCGTAGGCTCTACTTAACAGTCTGAGATCCAGAGTGCCTTTAAGAGTTTAAGCATGGCCTGGTGGTTGTTGGTTGTTGGTGGTGCACGCCTTTAATCCCAGCATTCAGGAGGCAGAGGCAGGTGGAGTTCAAGGCCAGCCTAGTTTACAGAGTGAGTTCCGGGTCAGCCAAGGTTATTCAGAGTAAAAGATGTCTCGAAAAACAAACAAACAAAACCAAAAACGGAAAAAAAAGAAAAAAGGAAGAAGAGTTTAAACATAATATGGATATTTGACTTTTCATTTTCAATATGATTGCTGGTGCTGATTTTCTGGAAATCAAGGTAATGAATAAATATCACTGGCTGTGCTTGGAGTGCCTAGTGAACTGCTGAACAGGCTAGATTTCTCCTTGCCTGCTACCTATACAATCACAGTGGGGGCCAGGATTAGACGGGCCCTGAGTTTGACTCCATTGTATTAGCCCGGAATTTGAAGGACCTTGGTATCTTCTTTTTGTCTTGGCCCTGAAAACTCTGTAGATGATCTTGAGATTCTGTCCATGTCTGTGACAAGATTTTATACACTGGGAATTGGTTACCTTGTGGTCGGGCAATTGTCAAATGAGTTAGTACCTTTGGTGTTAGTCATGGGGTCTTGGTTGCTGGGGCTGGTACTCCTACTTCAGCTGGTTATCTGGATGATGCAAGAGTGGACCACCCCCATTGATATTTCCAGGAAGTAAAACTGTGAACCACTTAGCTTGTGATACTGGAAGGGGTCAAGGCCAGCTCAGAGTGCCTTGACCTTTGGAAGGCAAGACTTGGGAGATACCAAGATAACTTAGGGACAGATATGTATCTGAGTAGACCGAAAGGATATTATTCTTAATGTTCATAATTTTCTTCTTGGCTATAACTCTCTGGCCTTCTGTATCAGTTATATAAAACGTGGAATAGTTGTGTCTCCGAAATGACCAATAACTTGACATTGTAGAACTAATTTTGTGTTAAAGATGTACTTTTTAAAAAAGTTACTCTGCTCCGGGACTCAGCAGTGTCATGTCCTTAGAAAGCTTTGTGTACACACCCAGAACTGGGTGTTTTTAAATCCTATTGTTACATTATTTGAATAGGTGATTATTCTGGACCTGTCTGCATCCCTTGAGGACATGGATTCTTTGCATTTTAACACCAGTCACTCCTGTGGAAGGGTAGTTTCGTTTACAGCTTATTGATATGACTCCAGCATAGTAAGGCTGAGTGTTTAAGGAACAGAGGAGAGTCGTGTCAGGTATGTTTATTTTGAATCGGCTAAATAAAGTTACCGTTGCCAATATTTTAAATGTTACCTTTCTAGTCTAACATAGTTACTGTGGGTTACATCTTAGTCCTCAGAGCCCAATGGACTGGAGCCTAGAGTTTACTTTGTAATAGAAAAAAAATAAGAGAATACTTAGGAAAATGGGCCTTTGAATGATGGGATGCTGTTCGTAGTGTCTGCTACACTGGGGCATGAGGTCCATAAAGAGCAAATTGATCTGCAAAAATAGCCCTGTGTACGACTGTGGACTTAGATTTGCATGGAAGATATTTGTGGGCACTTCCTGGTTCAAGTCTGAGCTTGGGCCACTGCCATATAAGTAAGATTCTGCTTTTTAAAACACACACTAATGAGTCAAAGACCAGATGTATAAATCTCTGAACCTGGTAAGAAAGATAACTCTTTTGGGAAGACTACAGATGACTTCATATTTTGATGTAAATAAATAACATTTAATAATAGTCTTTACTAATTTTCTTTTTCTTTCCTTTGTTTTGACTTTGGTCTCACTTAAAAAGATGGCTGAGGTGATTTGCCTCGTAGGTATTTACAGCCTTCAGAGGTTTGTTTTGTTTTCATACAGCTTCAATGTATTAAAAAAAATTAAGCCAATGTGAGCCACTGCAAGTGTCCTTCAACAAGAGTGACAGGATAGGGGAGAAACCTAGAACTTATCAAGATACATAAGCAAGAGAACAGCGTGTGTTTGGGTGTGGGGGCACAGACCTTTGAGGCAGAGGCCAGTGGGTTTCTATGAGTTCAAGACCATTATGATCTATACAGTGAGTTCCAGGACAGCTAGAGCTCCCTAGTGAGCCTCTGTCTTTAAAAACAAACAAACAAACAAACAAACAAACAACCTAACTTGACAACTTAAAAGTAATCTGTAGGGCATTATGTATTGTGAAGCAATGCATACATATGTTAACTATTGATATTTATGTAGTGTCAGTGGTTTAATCTGAAACTTTAGAGTCTCCCAGTAGTTCAATTTTATGCTATCATAATAAATGTTGAGAGCCCATATGTCTTTTTTTTATTTTTAAATAAATAGTTTGGAAATAGGAAGATATACAACTTAAGACTCATTCACTTCCGTTTGTATTGGTGTACATTATTATGAATGCATTAGTTTCCTAAAATCGAGAGAACATTCTGTTATTTGCTGGCGAACAAGAAGTTGTTAGAGAGTGTTCTGTTTTTACAGCTGCGCTTCAGGGTATCACGTTCTGAAGAGGTCAGCTGGGCATGACCTCATGGGCATGAGGCAATTGTGAACGAGCCACAGGCCTGCAGAGTTGCAGAGTAAATTCAGAATGTCTGAGTGCTGAGACATCTCTGTTCATGCTGCCATAGATTCATCTTAGCAGTGTCTATATTAAATACTGAATCCAAAGATAAGAGAGTCGCCCCCCCCCCGGCCCCCCACCCTGGATATAAATCCTAGGGAGAGACTGCTAGAAGATAGCATCGGGTGCTGCCTTGAAGACTCTCTGTGCTGTTTCAGGGCTAAATCTGAGCTCTGTGAGCACACAACTAAAAGGGTGGGGCAAGGAAACAGGTATTGAGAAGGGAGGTATTGAGACAGGTTGAAGTTTGACTTCACCACTGACACTTGTTAAAATTGTAGAAAGCAGCATGAGTTTGGGAGTTTATGAAGCTACATGAGAAGAATCTGTTCACTTACCATACTGACGCTAATATTTGGGAATGGGGCTCAGCTTTGCTCTCCTCTCTTTGCACTTCCTTATATCAAGGTTTGAAGCACAAATACACTAACTCTTATATTGCTAGTTACAGGTGTTATTTGATGTCATGTGGTTCCTAACATCCCTGTGTACTCCTGCATGCAGAAGCCTTCCAGTCCATTGTTGCATCTGGAAGTGGCCCACCCACTTTGCTTCTGCAGAGGTGGCTTTTGTGGTCATTCCCTGAGTCACTGCACCAAGGTCTACAATCAGAAAACCTTTCATTTGGGTCGGAGAAAGTAATTGATTCATTTTACCGATAAAACAGTCCTGTTTTTGTTTATGTGGATATGGTTTATAAGAATATTCTGTTTTTCATGTCAAGTAGATCTTTCTAGGGGAGAATGATACAACGCATAGTAACAAGTCATGCTGAAAACTTACTATTTGACATCCACTTGAGTATCTAGGCTATTAGTAGAAGAGTAGGAGAAATAATTGACTAATTGTTTTGAAGTTTTGAAACAGTAATGTTAATAGCTGTTTATGCTGTGTAATTATTAACAATATTATATTGGAGAAGATATTTAAATCTAGTTAAATTATATAGAACTATTGCAAAACAACATTTATTTTATATTTATTGTGCCATGGCGGGAGCTTGCAGGAAAATTAAAAGCATGCTGTATCCATCTAAGGAGGAAATTTGCATTACAAATTAGACAGCTTAAACTAGTGTTGTCTTTTTTTTTTTAAGATTTATTTATTTAATGTATGTGAGTACATTGTCTCTGTCTTCAAACATACCAGAAGAGGGCACTGCATCCCATTACAGATGGTTGTGAGCCACCAAATGGTTGCTGGGAATTGAACTCTGGACCTCTGGACCTCTGGACCTCTGGAAGAGCAGTCAGTGCTCTTAACCAGTGAGTCATCTCTCCAGCCCCCCAGTGTATTCTTTGAGCACATTTGTTTACTATTCCTTAAGTTATTTACAAGAGTTTGTTGAGTATCTTTTTCTGTGTCAGGCACTGATGTAATAGTTGAGCATGTAGCAGCAGGTGAGGATAAGTCTGGCTCTGGTTTCAACCATGGTAAGAGACATTCACTTGTTATTACAAGTTACACTGAGGCAGTGTGACAGAAGTGAATTTGGTGTTTGGATAGAGAATTAAGAACAGATTGACAGCTGGGCAGTGGTGGCACACACCTTTAATCCCAGCACTTTGGGAGGCAGAGGGAGGCAGATTTCTGAGTTCGAGGCCAGCCTGGTCTACAGAGTGAGTTACAGGACAACCAGGGCTACACAGAGAAACCCTAGAAAAACAAAAACAAACAAAAAACAAAAACAAACAAAAAAAAGATTGACAAAGGTAAGAGTGAACTGGGCTGATGGGTTCACTGAGTTATACTGGCACAAGTTATACAAGCCCTGGGGTGCCTGGAATTACATAAAAAAACATGGCTGTGAGCAGAGCTTTGGGACCAGGGAGGTGAAGCTGGGGTTGGTTCTATCCTGGCTTCATAAACCCATGTTAGAATGTTGGCATTTGCTCCATCATAAATAGAGAGCCATAGATGTTATCCAGACAGGGGAATGAAAGGATCACTCTTGTATTTTGAGATTTTCTTGATATCTGTTTTTGGAGTGAATATAGAGCTAGTCAAGACCATTGGAACCCAGTGACTGGATTATCACACTGAATTAATCTATTGCGTTAACCTAAGTAGAGTGCTGGAGGAGGAGACTAGTGCAAGGTGGGGAAGATAGGGGAAATTAGAGAGGTTTCTAGAAGGACAGTCTTACAGGACTTCGTGTTGTGTTGGATATAGAGAGAAACAACCCTGAATGCACCCTAGGTCTGTGGCTAATGCATTGGAAGATCTAGAGATGTCATTCACTGGTTAGGGCTCACTGAAGGAAGGCAAGAAGCTCTAAGAGACTCTTGACTTTTGTCTTTGGCTTTGCTGGGTTTAAGGTGGCTCTGAATGACTGAGCGGGCAAGTAGTGCAGTGTCAAGTGACCAAGCCAAGTCTGTTGTCTGTCGGTATGGAAGAGAGGATGAGTTGAGATAGAAATGTGGGACCCAGCAGCTCATTGAAGACTGGCAAATGGGAATGTAGGGGGCATCAGAGGCTGTCAGGCTGCTCCTCAGACACTCCAGCTCTAAAGCTGAATATGATCTGAGGTCAGAAGACAAATTAGACAGCGGCAGCTGGAAACAGCAGTGAGGAGGAGCCACCGACCCTGAACTGAGGCAGGCGGAGATGGCCGTCTGTTTACTAAGGCTGCTGTGACAAAGTGCGTTGAACAAAGGCAGCTGAAACAGTCTGTTCCCACTGGCTTCTTCAGGGGCTCTGAACATCCGAAGTCAGTCTGTCAGCAGGTCTGAGGCCTTCTGATTGCCGGGAGGAAGAATCTGTTCAAGAGCCTTCTTGCAGCATCTGGTGACAGCTGGCCATCATGGGCATGCCCTGGCTTGTCATCACTCTGATTTCTGTCCTCCATCTTTACATGGCATTCTCTCTGTCTTCTCAGGACACCAGGCATGCTGGGTTAGCAGCCGACCTCACTCCAGGATGAAATCATCTTAACTAATTACATTTGCAATGACTCTGTTTTTTAAATAAGGTCACATTCTGGGGGCGGGGAGGGGCTGGGCTCAGGATGTACTTCTGTGTGTGTGTGTGTGTGTGTGTGTGTGTGTGTGTGTGTGTGTGTAGATATAGCTTCATATAAATCAGCAGGACTCAAAATTGTATTTTGAGAGGATTTCTTCTTATGCTTTAGCCTTCTGTGGCATGTAGCATCAATGCAGGCACAGTTACTGTTCTTACACAGTATTATTCTGCCCAGTAGGTTCAAATCAAGTGTAATGCGTAGCAATAAGAAGAAGACAGAGTGGAGGAGAATAAAATGAAATATTTCATTTCTTCTTCTCCTCTTCTTTCTTCCCCGAGGATGAAATTCAAATTGAGCCCTGATGGATATGGTTTAGGACTTAAATTTCTGGACAGTGGAGGTAGGGAGGTGAGGTAGAAGAGCATTCATTTGGTCATCAGTTACCTTCCAAAATCTTCCTGTGTGGCAGGCAGTGTGCCAAGGGCTGGGGTGCATGTTTGGATTAGGGATTTCCTATCTTTTCTGTACTCACCACTAGCCTTTTATCTGACACTAGGTCTCTGTTTTTCAGACTGGCCTCAAACACTTGTGCTTCGGTAATTTTCCTTCTGTAGCCTCAAGAGTAGCAAAGACTTTCCTACCACTGTGCCCTATGCCAGCCCTCATTGTAATGCACAATTTATGAGTAAAAATACGATGACTATCCCTTGATTGTGTCCATGTTCATAGTCATTAGTATAATATAATAATAATAATAGTAATGATAACAACTAGTAGTAACTGAGCATCTTTTTCAAGTATGACTATTCTAAATATTTTACCTAGATTTACAAATTTAATCTTCACTCAAACCGTATGATGTAATGCCTCCCATTTTTCATAGGTGCTAAAGTATCATCCAAGTGGTATTTGATAGAGCCCTGATAAGGAAGTACAAAGCTTGTTCTTAATTGAAAGAAGCCATTAATTTCAGAAATTTAACATATAGAAGTGTGCTATGTTTTAGAATAGATGGGCAACTCATTTTCTGTGGCATAAAGCCATAGTGAACAGCCGAAAACCTGGAGGCACAGGGGTGTAAGCAGGCTAGGTAGTGTCATATATCAGTCTATGGTGGAGTCCAGATTCTCCTCCGAGGAGCTGCACCAGAGGCTAATGCTTGAACATCTGTTCCACACCTCTCTGCACTATGACTGTAAACACCAAGAAATTCCTAGGAGCCCTTGAAAAATAGATACTGACAAAAGGAGAAGTTTCACACCTGACAATGGGAAGTTTGTTAGACAGTATTGTAAGCGTTAGGCCTGGTTCTGCCTTCCATCCTGTGCTCCCAGAAACATAACTCAGACTCAAAATATGTTTACAAATGACTTGGCCATATAGCTAGGCTCTACTTGGACTAGATCAAAACATAGACAACCCAATTATTTTAATCTTCATTCTGCCACGTGTCTGGCTACCTGTGCTCAGGTATCATTCGTTCATCTCATCACAACTTCCCAGGTGGATCTCTCACACGGCTCTTTCCCAGAATTCTTTCTCTTCCCAGATGTCCTACATCCCATTTTTTTCTGTAAACTATAAGGCCATAGGCTTTTTAATTGATAGGTGATGCATCTACTTAATACTCTCTACAAGGTATAATTCTCTTGTGGGGAACATTGTCATCCCAAAATGTATGATTTTATTTAAATCACACACACCGTGCACGTACACACACATTTGTAGTTGTTATATGTCATTTTATGTAAAACATAATAATAGGATTCTGTATAGTTTTTCAAATATGCTTACTGTTATTTTTCCCTCCTTTCTTCTTCTCTTTCTGTATTGACTTCCCTCTCATTCCTCAATTAACAATTCCTTCCACCCACATGTACCATAGACTCTTGTTAGTTTCCTGTTTTCTGTGGCTACTCCAGGTGTAAGAGCCAGAGGAGCAGGAAACCTTCTATGAGATGACAGGGAAGCAGAAATGACAGGGAAGCTCTACTCATGATACTTCAACAGTGTGGCTGCCTGAACAAGACATCGTTAGACATGCTACTGTGGGAGAGAGAAATCTCATAGATAAAGAACTACAGGCAGCCAAAGACTGTTGAGAGCAGAAGAAATAGTCTTCTTCAAGGATGAGCCCCTCCCTGAAATCATAGACTCACAAATAACACTAAATGGGCTGAGCAGGTTGTATCTGTCTATTTATGCATGTCAACAGGCAACAATTGCAAAGAAAAAAGAAGCTGTGCATTTGATATGGGCAGAGGCATGAGAGGCATCGGAAAGAAGAGGGAGGAAATGACGTGATTATATTTTAATTTCAAAAATGATGATGTAGATATCAAAGGCAAGATAGCATTTCGGGGCTTTCATCTGACTGATTTTGGGGGTACAGTGCGGTGGTGTAGGTGGGGAATTGCTCTGGTGACTGAGGCTGATGAGGGACTTTGCTGGATCCTTTGAACAGTCAACAGTGTTCACAGTGAGAAAGTGCCATGAGTAAGCCAAGAGAGGCAGGTGTGGGTGGAGATGGGGCAAGAGTGGAAAATGAGGTGTCTTCAGCACCCCTTGTAGGTTTCACTTCCTCTGGAGGCTGCACTTGGTCCCCCACACCCAAATCTTTATCTGCAATCTCTCAGTTGTAATCAGAGTTGCTGTCAGTGTACTGCTTTGGTCTTATTTCCTGTGAAGTTCCCTTCTAAGGTCTGAGGTGACCCTGTAGGTATCTCTAGCCTAAAGGCTTGTGGGAACCTGCCTATGTGCACATTTAAGCACAGGAAAGTGCATTATGCTGGCCTGTATCAGCAGTAAGGAGAAAGATGGAGTAGGACCAGCTTACTCTTCCGGCAGCTCCTGGTGTGGGATTTTCCTCTCACTGTGTTTAAAAATTAGATAATTGTTCATATTTCAGGTACTTTGGATCTATCCACTGATATTACAAAGGGAATTTTCGCTTTCTGTGGTCTAGAAACAGCTCTCAGAGTGAAAGTCTTGTCATCTGGATCTTCAGGCTTGAGGTTTGTAAGTGATGTAACTGTCTGATTGAGAATCAGATTGAAAACTGTCCAAAGCTATGGAGTTGGGTCCCACAGGGCACTGTGTGTGCCGCTTCTGCCATGCTGTAGGGTAAGGGATCATATCATATATCATATCATGTCATGTCATATCATGGGTAACAGGACAGTGCTTTTCTGATTGTCGTGTGCTAAGCACATTCTCATTTGTGCTTCTGAAATAACTTGATTAGTTATTAGTAGACACATAGACCAAGCAGTGTTTCCATCTGAGCATTTGCCTTGTATAATGGTCACGAAACCTTACCACGGGACCTAGGTATCTCCAGCCTGCAGCCTTCAGGCTTCTTGTGACTTAGCCTGACTCGTGCTGGTTTGATTTTTGTTAAGTTGACAAACTAGAGTCACTTGGGAAGAGAGAACTTCAGCTGAGGGATTCTCTCCATCACAGTGGCCTTTAGGCCTGTCTATGGGATAGTTACTACTGTTGGAGGCCCAGATCACTGTGTGTGGTGCCCTCACTAGGCCTGTGGGCTCACGCTGGATAAGCAAAGTAACCAAGCAAGCCATAGGCAGTTAAGCAGCCAGCAGCATCCTTCTCAGGTCTCTGCTTCAGTTCCTGACTCCAGGTTCCTGCCCCGGCTTTCCTCCAGACTGGGATGCAGAAATCTAAGCGGAAATAAATGTTTTCCTCTCCAGGTTGCACTTGGTAAAATGTTTGTAACAGCAACAGAAAACAAACTAGGACGTGTGTGTGTGTGTGTGTGTGTGTGTGTGTATGTGTGTAGTGTGTAATAACTCAGTTGCTCTGTTCTTGAGCATGGTTCTGTGGATGATTGCATAGTGTGACAGTGTCTGAAGTTGAGGACATCGTTCTTTTATATCTATATGTTTCTTCTGTAGGTAGCTACAGCATAGGCTCTGACTCACGGTTGCTCACTCTATACAGGTCCCATGATAGAGCTTGCTGTTTTGGGAGCGTGTGCTCAAACATGCCTCCACTGGCCGTTTAGAACTAACTGTAGTGGAGTAGAGCAGTGTGCACTCCGTGACGGTGGATGAAGTGCCCACAAAACCAGGACTTTCATGACACAAAAAGATTTCTGAGTAGAAAGATACATGTTTCCCAGAGTGGGTTGGGAGGGCTTAGTGGAAGGGAGGAAAGTACATCTTTAGATATAAACAAAAATCATTGTATATATTTGGATCTGTAGGTATATTTCCAGAACAAAAGATACTTCACAGTATTACTCTTCAAACATCTTTCTGTGGTGATAGATATCACCACATCATGCATCTATTCTGGTTGAGATGAGAGCCATTGACACTTTTTAGGGCATTTATAATTGAGAAATTAAAATTTAATTTAATACTGTTTTAAGTTTAAGATATAAAGTCACAAGATATTTGTAGCTATCATATTGAACTGTGTAGTCACATGGGAAAATATGCAAAGGACTAAGCCACAGTGAATTTGGATAGTTCTCTTGATCATAAATTATAGATATTTTGACTGGCTTTTATTTTTCAACATTGTTGACTACAAATGCTAGCAAACAAATCGGAAAATGCAGTAAGTTGTTAAGAAATGAAGCGTAGTCTGTTAAGGATATCTTCTACCTTTGTAGACACACAGACACATATACACGCAAATACATGCACACAAACACACACACACATGCACATACTCATGCAGGCACCCCCCCCCCCCCCCCCGACAGTGCATACATACAAACCTCCATGTACACACACAGATGGGCAAGCCCACTCTTGCAAGTATGGGTATGGATGCTCACATGTCAAAGCATTCTCTTTCTCTCGCTTAGATTCTTAATATGAGGGAAAGGAGAAATAGTGAGGTTTACTGTTGGGAAGGGGGTGCGTGTGACTTAATACTTCTACTAGGGATACGTCAGTCTGGGCAAAGAGTTCACACTAGAAGGTAATTTCTATCCCTGACCTACAATCAGGAATAGAAATGACTTGCTTGAGGGTTTCAGGTGAGTTTCTTCCCTATAGACTGGGGGTAACAGTACTGCTTGTCTGCCTCCAAAGATGTATATTTATAAAACTTGTTCTTAGGGTGTTCTGTCTAAGGTGGTATCTTAGCTTTTTATTGTCCTGCGAGACACTTCTTTTTCTCTTTGTGTTGACTGTGGTACCAAGAGACATGGCTATACATATTTTTGCCTTGATCTCAATGTCCTCTGGCAATCTCCATATCTCTTCAAGACCTGCTTGAAACATATCCCTCTTCAAATTCTGCTCCAGTCTCCCCTGGGAAACTTCTTTTCTGAGTCCTAACAGCACTCTGCCAAGTTTTAGCTGTGTTCTCCTCAGTGTGCATGGACCCACCATGTCCTGGAATACCCTGAAAGGTTGCTTCTAGACGCTTTTAAGTTTTTTTTTCTTATGTCTGTGCTTTGTGTTCTGCTCAGTAGAAATGGAAGCTCCCTGGGCAGAGGCCAGCTTTGATCTTTATTTTCTTGAGTTTTTTAGAATTAATTTTATCCAGTGGCTTGCAGAGACTGGCCTTCTGTGAAGGCTATACAGGGATAGTTAAGTAGAGGACATGGGGCTTCAGGGCTTAGACTGACAGCTTAGGAAGTGCTGGATGACTGTTTAGATCAGAGGTTTTGAGCTGTGTTTATTATGGCCCTTAGTCTAGGATTTTAGCTTGAAGGTTCAATTACACAAGTGATCTAGGGAGTCTGAGATGGGATGCTAGAATCCTGAATTTTAAGAAGTAAACCAGGTAATGTGGATGCAGCTGCTCTGAGGGCTATTCTTTGAGAAGTAGTAATGACACTAATATCCTATACTCTTGAGTGGCTTTTAGTGGTAAAGAAACTTGCTGTTAACTCCTTCTTCTTTTTTTTCTTCTTTCTCCTCCTTCTCTTCCTTCTCCTCCTCTTCCTCCCCCCTTTTCATCTTCCTCTTCCCTCCTCCTCCTCCTCCTCCTCCTCCTCCTCCTCCTCCTCTCTTACTCCTCATTTTCCAAAGAGATAGGAGAAGAGGTGGAGGACTTGTAGGAGAAAATTTCTTTAACTGGACATGGTGCTACATGCCTGTGATCTCAGCACTAGGGAAGCAGTGCTGAAAGGCCAATTTTAACTATATAGAGGGTTTGAGACCAGTCTGGGCTACATGATACCCTGTTTCAGAAAAACTCAAACCAAATCATCTGTTTAAATTATTATTACAAGTCACCCAATTTCAGCTGAATACTGGGCTGTCACATCAAAAAGACTGAATAAGCATAAGATGATTTCTCAAACTACAGTGAACTAAAGCACATACTGATACTGAGCCTCCCCCCTCAGTTTGCTCTTACTCCAGACTCAGAGGCTTCATGATCTGATCCCCAAGGGACGATTGGTGTATGCATCACAATTGGAAAGTATGCCACTGGCAGCTGAGAGTACATAGGTGGAAAAGACATCACTGAGTCAGAAAGTCAGAAATGAAAATCAGCAACAAGACATTAAGAGGGCAAAACAAAACCAACATGGAAACTGGGTGGAACAGCTGAAGAATGAAGGGACCAACAACAGCATGAAGGGGCCCTTGAGCTGACCTCAGTAGATAGAAGTGATCTTCCGCTCCATCAGATGCTGTATTCCTAGACCGTAATGGAGGTGTGGCTCATGGGAGCGTCTGTATGAATCTTGTAATGAATTGAAATAAATAACTAGGTAGATAAGTATGTGGGTTTGGGATGGTCATCTACACCCACATTAAAGACCTGGAGAAATTGTTGCATGAAGAGATGTGCAGGCACGTTTATGTTTAGTCCATACGATCTCAAATCTCAAATACTTTAGTATGTGACTGTTTGGTACCTTGTTCATTCTTAGATGTTCATTGGTGGTGTTCTTCTCCCTCATGCATTGTTTATACTTAAATTGTCTTAAAATACATAACATCGAGTTTTTGGATTATGAATCCCCATGTGTGTAGTTCTAATACTAAAGCATTTACGATCATTATTCAATATACAGCATTCTTACCTTACACAAACATGGCTTATTTTACAGTCCTCAAAAAAGTTCAGATAATATTTTCACATATAGATCTGAAGATATCTCTTTTTACATGGCTAATGTTGGATCATATTCTATGTGTCTAATTATCTTGTAATAGATCATAATGATTTCCATGCAGCATGGTACATCTATTAAAAGTAGATGTTTTAGCATACATATTAATTAGGAAAGCTCACACCAGTGCTAGCACATTCATAAGCTCCACATGGCAAAGAAAACCAAAGCTGGCCTTGAACTTACAGGCTCAACTGATCCTGCATCTTAGGCTCTCGAGTAGCTGGGACTAGAGATGTGTGTCACTGCACGCACCTGACTGAAAATTTTCTTCAAATAACGTATAAAATAGGCTAAATTGTTTTGGGTTACTTTACTCTTTGGTTCAGAATTGTGTTGTCAGGTGATTATTGAATTTGGAATTCATTTCTGTCGGGGTTGGGGGAAGAGGTGACAAGTCTGTTATTGTAGGCGCACAATTAGGTCTTAGTGAAAAACCTGGAATAGAGTATTTTACTTACCATCATAGCCTACCAGTTAGACTTGAATTGACTCACTGGGCAGGAAGGAGCTGGTTATTTAGCTCCCGGTCTCCTCCTATTGTATTTCATTTTATTTAAAACTACATGCTCAAACTTGCCTCATGACTGAATTATTTTTTTTTCTTTTCTGATCAGCAACCATAATAGCAACTAGAACAATCTAAGTACCTGGCCTTATTCTGGCAATGGTCTATGAATGATACAGAGAGAGCAGTGACTTTTGTGTTGTCTGCATTCTCAGAGACTGTGCAAGCTGGTATCAGTGATGCATACACAAGGAACTCAATATGCTTAAAGGCAGAATGAGAGGCGTAAAACAGCTGCAGGTTCGTAGATAAAGATCAAGACCAGTTACAGGAAGGAAGCGGGCAAGATTCTATGGAAGATATGGGCTTTGAAGTACAGTTAACATCTTTGGAAGGAAAAATGGGTCTGGAAGATGACATCCCAGGAGGAATGAATATTACAGACAGAATTAGGATCATGTTATAGGGTTAGGTATTAAAGTTCTCAGAGGATACTCCATGCTGACTGCTCTGTGCAGAGTTCAGAATCGTGGTCTGGGATGAACAGAAATGTGTTAGGGTTTGACCAGGCAATCATTTATAGCATAGGCTGGACTATTGAATACACTGGTAGCCCTTAATGCCCCTGAACTTCACGCTTCTGTGATTGAGCTTCCTTGGGAAGAGGATGCTGAGGAAGATATGTTTGAGTGATGCAGCAACTAGGAGTTTTAGAAGGTTAAGAATAAGGTGGTACCCGGTATAAATGAACTGAGAAGTTACTAGGATCCAGGTGCATCTAGAACAATTCACCAAAGCCATTCACATAAGGTCTGAGGAATATGTCAGACTAGGTCATATTCTGGGAAGAATGCAGGACTCTTGCCAAGCCTGACCTAGCATCAGCTTTCTCAATAGTCCCTTTTCTGTCTCTGCCTTACACAGACACCTCATTTCTCTGTTTTTTTTTATCATAATAATTAAACTTCATTAAATGAAGAAGATTCCAGCAAAATTTCAAATTTTCCTGCATGTGTCTCTCTCTATCATCTGCACTCCACCTGACCTTTGACAGATGTACCTTTGTAGATTGTTCCTGGGCTCAGGTTCTCTCCTGCGTTGATCAGAGCTATTTGCTTTTTGGTCTGTGGTTCCCTTTAGGTCAAGTTTACAAATCAGGAGCCAGAGAAGGAGGTTTGTTAACATGTAGTTCGGGCAGGATAAGGGCCAAGGAACAAGGATGAAATTCTGAAGAAAAACATGGAAATCCATTCATCCATCCATCCACTTCCCACCCACCTACCCATGCATCCATCCATTCATCCATCCCTCCACTTCCCACCCACCTACCCATGCATCCGTCCATGCATCCATCCTTGCATCCATCCATCCATGCATCCATCCATGCATCCATCCATCCATCCATCCACCCATCCACCTACCACACATGGTTTATTATGTGCTACTGAGGGGAGGCACCTGTTCAGCTTTTATTGCTTTTATGTTCCTTCTGTCACCTCTCTGCAAAGGTTTCCAATTTCTCCATGACAGCTGATTGTCCCCAGGGGTAATAGCATGGCCTCTGATAGTGTTGGCAGCAGCTGGTTTTATTTTTGGTTTTTGTCAGGTGTTTGTAAGTTGAGAACTGCCTGTATTCAAACAATGTGATTTGGTGGTGTATATGACCTCCCATAGAAGCACTGGGTGTGGCAACGGATAAAATGAACAGTCTTTAACTTCACATTCTTCTGTGCACTTTAGAACTGTGGGTGTGGGTGAGCCTCTCGAAGAAGGTGGCCTATGCTGTGGACCATCCAGTCTCATTGCAAGCAGATTTATGTTTTGCTTGGTTTAGAGATCTAGTCATTGATGAATTCTTGTATGGACTAGACAAGGTTTTGTAGAGTTAACAGGTTGATATGTTTGAGAGGCTTTATTTTGTAGCCTAGCAGATTACTGTAAGGCAATTGTTATTGTCAAGTTTATAATTTACCTCACCAGCAGTATTGTGGGATACAGAAACGATCTCCCATGTATCAGTTTGATTTAAAAAAAAGTTCTTCTATATGCTGGTCTTTGCTCATACAGGTACTTGTGAAATATTTAACTATTATCTTTACTTTCTGTTTTGCTGTTGAAAAGATTTCCTTTTTCCTATTTTTTTCATTTTAATGGCCACATTTTGATTGAATAACATAATTTTTTGGCCACTTCCCATGGAACAGATCTTCCACGTCCCAGAGTGCTACTGTGATATGCATTAGCATTGGTGTTTCTTACTTAGTTTATTTGCATTAAAATGGAGAGAGAGAAATCTGTATCACTTACCCTAAGAAGGCATTGAAAATGATAGAACTTAAAAACGGAAAAAAAGAAAACAGCTTCAGAGAGTCCCCACAGCAGTGGTTCTCCACCTCCAGGCAAGTTTGGAAATCAGTTGTCGAGTCAGGGAGTGAATGCTGGGAGGCCTGTGATTCCTGTCCTGGCTGGGGACTTCATAAAATGATGTCTTTTTGAGAACACTGTGACCCAGAAGCTATGTGCTTTACTTCATGTTTCTTGCATTTACTGGAACCCGTGAGCATCAATGTTGTTACTGATGGACAAGAGCAGAAGCAATGGCTTTAGTCTCCATGCATGTTCAATGGCAAGGACAGATTTGTTAAAAGTGTGTTCTCTAGCCTAAAGGAAACTGATTTTCAAACTATTGTTTGAAGCTTCCTTAATGTGTTGGTGCATAGCTGCTAATGTTCAAAGTTTTAAGTCCTCTGTCCAGGTGCACAATCTTTTAAATTATTTATCATAATAGAACCATTGGGAAGAGATCCGATTCTTTACTGCTCCCATGAAAAGATCACTAGAAGCTCCATGCTACTTTGGTTGCTCAGCAATTGGCTATTCAACCTTGCTTGATTTCATTGCCAACATCCTGTTTCTTCCCACATATTTATTATTTTATCCTGCCTTGTTTTACATGTCTTGTACTCTCTGTTGCTCTCAATCAGCCAAATGATGGGAGCAACTGTTTTCAAACAGTGAGGTGCTCTAGCTAGGGTGCTCAGAAGGTCTTGAACTATCTTTGTAATGTTGCCATTGTAATAGAGTGGGTCTATTTAAGTAGATACCAAATTTAGCCGTTTCAAGTGCCTTGTCTCTAGTCATGAAGATAGACATACTGTTTGTGATTAGAAAAACCTGGGGTACAACAGGAGGAGATGTGATTCTGGACTGTTTCATAGGCATTAAGATCCAAGAGGAAGCGTTTCCATGGAACAAAACCCACCAGATCACCAGTGAAAAAGGATTGGTCTGAGGCTGGGAAGGTGGCTCACTTGGTACAGCAATGAGTTCACAGACATGAAATTGTGAGATCAAATCTCTAGCATCGATATAAAAGCTGGAGGCATGCATCTGCAACCCCAGATCTGGTAGAGTGGAGACAGATGGATCCCTGGGTTCTCTGGCCTGCCAGTTCTAGCTAAAACAATGAGGCCAAGGTTTGTAGAAAGATCCCTTCTTGAAAAAGTTGGAGTGGAGGGTGGGGGTAAGGCACTTGATGTGGATTTTAGCTCCACAAGTACATGCATGGGTGAACACACACACACTTTTATATGCCAACTATAAATACAAAGAACAAAAGAAAGAGAAGAAAAATAGTGACTGCTGCCCATTTGTATGTGTGATCAACACATTTAAAGAATTTGGCTTGCTTAAAAGTTTGCCCAGTATTAATTAGGTGCTCATTTACAGCATGACATAGGATAGCATAACTATGTGTCATAATACACTCCATTCCCTTTGTATAGCATTGACTGATTTGAAGAATATTGGTCAGGAGTTTTGTAAAGTTATGTGTTTGGGTATAAGATGCTATATTTTGTTAGGAGGGTGTCCCATTGTCGTGTTTGCACTCTAGTGACATTAACCTTGATTACTTGGTTGAAACAGAGGCTGCTAGGTTTTTTAATACAATTTTTTTCTTCAAAACTCTGCTTGATTGAATAAAAATTATGTTTTCCCTCTTGACATGTATGTGCGGGTGGGGGGTGTCTCTATCAGTATATTTTGTTGGTTGATTGATTTCTGTCTGGTCTCAGGGATGTCTGTTATATTCTTTGGGTTATCATCCAATGACATCACTATTTATTTTACTACTTTCATGAGTATTTCCTTTTCTCTTTCTCTTTCTCCCCCTCTCTGTCTTTTCCCCTCTCCTCTTCCTTTCCTTCACCCCTCCCTTTCTGTCTGTGTCTTTCACACAAGGTTCTGTGTCTTTTGTCTTTCCTGGAACTCTGTATGTAGTTCAGATTGCCCTTGAACTCACAGAGATTCCCCCTGCCTCTGCCTCCCAAGCATTGGGATTAAAGGTGTGCGTCACCATGCCTGGCATCCTGAGTTATTTTCTGACTTCTATTTCGTTGAGCACTGTGGTGCTCCACGTGACTTGGCACAGCAGATGTTACCTACATGCTGTTTCTCCTTCAGCCATGTGTTTATGCTCTTACAGGTCAAACCTGTAGATTGAATGTTTCAGCCGTTTTCTCAGTCACGTTTTAATGTACGCCCTGTAGATGGAAGAGTTATAATACGAAACTTCTTGTCAGCAGATTGGTGAATTCACCTGAGAAATTGAGACTCAAGATTATGAGAAGTTGTGACTAGGACCAGAAGCAGATGTCCAGGTAGGAAACCCAAAGTCACTTTGCTTAACTCCTTTGAGCTTGTTTTTGAAAAAGTTGAGATTCTATGCCTAAAAAGGAGGGATGGTAGAGGTACTGTTTGGGCAAAGAGATTGCTCTGTGTCTTTCTCAGATTCTGTTACTTAGCTTCCAAACTGCAGGAGAGTAGCGGATAGTAGCTCAGCTTTGGAACAAGGTCCAAAAGGAACTTGCAGGCGTATACGTATATTTGAAAATGTTTTCTAGACATGATTTTGATTCTTGAAACACACTTGAAAAGTTATTATTGCAATATAAATAATATTTAGATTTATCATGCTAGAGTTCACACCTACCAGTTATGAGATGTTTGATACATATCTCACTACATTTATTAAATATTGATTTATTTATATTTTCATTTCTCACCAACTTTCCTGGATACTGTTCCATCATAAACACCTTATAGAAGGGGGAGGGCTGAGGGAAGCTCATGTACCACATAGATGCTCAAGTGTTGATGTATGGATGTGAGAAAAGAGAGAAGCAGTTCTCTAGGTACTTTTATGGTGTTGGTGCTGTGAAGTTAAGAAACATTAAGCCAAGAGGAAAGCTGAGATGCAAGAGTGGTTATCGCTATGGTGACTCTTACCTCTGCTGTAGATGTATACAAGTGGGATGATGCTCTAGGTAAACTATAGAAGTTTCAACTCCATGGCAACATTTAGTCCGTCAGAGGGGATGTGTACACAAATGCATTCAAAGCATGGTGCTCAGGGTACGTTTGTGGGAGAGAAAGCTGAGGAGTCTGAGTCCTGATCACATTGTGTGTGTATGTGTCTGTGATATGTGTGTGTGTCATATGTGTGTGTGTGGTGTGGGTATGTGAGTGATGTGTGTGTGTGATGTGTGTGTGTGATTGTGTGTGTGTGTGAGTGATGTGTGTGTGAACGGTGTGGGTGTGTGTTTGTGTGAATGGTGTGGGTGTGTGTGTATAATAAAACATGGGTAGAAAGGAATGTAAAATGTCTTACAAGTTGAGCATCAGTTCTATGGAAATCTAGAATGTGCTCTGCATTCTAAGGGTGCTCTCTTGCCCTGTTTAGTCTCTGTAGAACCCAAGAGTAGCTACATCCTGACTTTTCACACTGCCTGTCTTGGTTCTGCCTGTTTCTGTAATTGATAGCTATGAGATCATATGTTCTGCTTTTCTGTGTGTCTGGCTTATTTCACTCAGTATATATTAATGAGATTAATGCATACTGTAAGTACCAGCCATTTGTTCCCATGTTAAGTTCCACTGAATGTCCATTAGTCATTTTACCATCCACCAATTTGGGTTCTTTGTACACGACCAGAACTTCTGTGGACACCATAACACACATCTGTAGGGTATAGCCCGGGGTGGAGTGACTGCATCAAGAACTTCTGTATCAATTCTAGCATTTCTTTCCACTTGCCTTTTGAAAAGGGGAGTGCTTGCTTACCTCCATTCCTGGGCAATATGTGCTGCCCCACTCTGGTGTAACGCTTTGGGCCATCTAATGATTTTATATAAGTGTGGCCTTTGACATTTTCATTTGTTTTGTGCTTTATGAAGTTGATTCCTTTTACACATATTTTACTATTGGCTGCTCTGTTTTATAATGAGCCCACTGAAGTATTTATTACTTTTTCTATTGGCCTTTCTTCCTTTTAAAAGCATCACTATTAAGCAAGAGAAATATTATCGAAGATCTTCCAAGAACTGGAATTATGATGGAACAGCAGCTACCCTGCTGAAGATTCGGATTTTTGAATGATGGACTATGCATAGGAGGGGTGAGATGCTAGACAGTGGGGGAGCTGGGGGCCAGAAAACACTTATGCATAGATGTGAACCTTTTTATACATGTTGACAAGAGGGGGGCAGTCATCAAAGAGGGACAGTTAGATAGTAAGGAAAGTGTGAGAAGCAGTTAAGTAGAATCCTACAATGACCACTGTGCTATAAAGACAGAAGCTGTGCTATTTTACTTATGGTCAAATTCTCTGAAAAAAAACCCAACAACATTGATTTGGGGGCTTATCCCTGCTTATGATGTGGGCTTGTCCTAGATACAACTTTGAGAAGCCTGCCTTGGAGCATGATATTTGAAAGAAAGCTGCAGGGATGGGTACCACTAGCCAACAGCATTTTGACCAAGGAACAAATGAAACAATAAGAATGGAAAATAAGATAAAGAGAAAGGGGGAGAAACATAAGATTAGGAGGGTAATAAAATTATTAAGGATTCAAGACCTTGGAAATGTCCCTTCACAGTCCTTCTTTGTAAAGATAGTACCAAAACTGTAAGATTGTACAGGGTGAAAATAAAAGGTAGCTAATGACAAGGTAAACTATCTATAAGACCAAACTTTTCATTATTGAGAGCAAAGTGTAGCTTTAATTTTTATTTCTTTCAACAACTTGTTTTCTTATTACAGGATGAGTCTGCTCGCTCCATGGGGTAAGATAGTTGTCAGCAATGAAATCGGGTTGCTTTCTATACTCTAGGATACTGAACTGTGACTGACCAGGCCACCACTATGAGTTTAAGTCTGTTCCTCGGCTATTGTGAAGATTCACTGAGGTCCGAGGGCAACGTCTGATATTAAGTCAGTGGGGACAGGGTAGTAGAACAGTTATGAACATGTACTCTAAATACCACCAAGCTCAAACCACTACCCTCTGCTCATCAGCTATACCCTGGGGAAAGGTAAACTTGAGTCAGTTTTCTCCTCTGTAAAAATAAGAGAAGTATCAATGTCTACTTGGAATTTTTCCTGAGATAACCTAGGAAGAGTAAAATTCTTGGGATAGCACAAACTACCTTGTACTAAGTCAATGTTATCCTGAAACATAGCTTATATTTTCATATCCTCTGTTAAAAGCACATACAATTTTAAATAGACTGTTCAAGGCAAGGATGGAATGTGTGTGTGTGTGTGTGTGTGTGTGTGTGTTAGAGAGAGAGAGAGAGAGAGAGAGAGAGAGAGAGAGAGAGAGAATGTAATTTTGTTAAGTTATAGTTCTTTTAAGCTTTATTCAGTTAAAAATCACTAGCCACTTACGCTTTTGTGCATAAACTGTGCTCTGTGATGCTTAAGACATGGCTTCTGCTCTCCTGAATGCTCAAGCTTTGGGAAGGGCTGGGGTCCCATCGCTTTGTTTTCATCTGAGTAAGACTTGGGCTGCTCTGAGAAACGGTGAGAAATAGCGCATTACACCAGAAAGAATACTGATGCATTGTCCAGAGCTACAAGTAATAACATAGACAGGGAAGATAAACAGATACCAGGAAACCCGGGATTCAAGGCGTGATGCTAGTACTGACTATGTGGATTGTGTACAACTTACCTAATGCAGTGCTGATGTCCTCACCTGAGAAACAGGCTCACTGCTACCTTCTTGAGTTGTCAGGAAGATTAAATCAACAAATATTTGTAAAGATGCTTTATGACCTGTAAGACGCTGTGCATCTGTGCAGTTTGGCATGATTTATATGATCTTCTGTTTGCATTGCTGAAGATTGATGGCTTGGCCATAGACACTTATTTATAATAATGTAATTTTAATAGGATTACAGGGAACTTTATTCTCTGTAGAGTAACCACTAGTCTGATAATGGATGGTTAACTTCCTGTAAAGGTTAGATGAAAAGGAAAAAAGAAAGACCATGCCTGGAAAGGGCTGAGCTAAGGGCATAGTCAGCTGGTGTAATAGAACTGGGCCTGAGGTCACTTTGCAGCTCCCATCCTCCAAGCCCTTCTTCCTTTCATTCTCCAATTGAGAGGAGGGAGCTGAGAACCCAGGCTTTAAAGTCAGACCCAAGTTAATATCCCAGCTCCACACTGTACTAGACAGGACTTACCAACACCATTGGGATTCAGTTCTCTCATCTCCAGAGGAGAGTCAGGTACGTGGCAAAGTTCTCAGTGTTAGAGATGACATTGTAAAAGTTCTTCCACAAGTAGCTGTTTCCTTGTGATTCCACATGGCCAGATCTCAAGACCAACTGAATCCCACAGCGGCCGAGTAGGAATATGGAGAGCCCAGGTATCAGCAACACGTTCACTAAGGGGATCCTATGTGTCAGGCTCCAGTCCAAAACACTTCACATGTATTGATCTTACCAAGTCTCTAAAAGTAGCTGATCCCTTTGATGCCAGCCATTCCCACTGAACTTCCATCTGTAGAGCCACCTACAGGTCCTTGCAATTGATGACTCAATCTCTCTCCTTTGTTCCTGGGTTATTTCCTGTGTCCCTCTGGTCAGCATAGGGATATGGGAAAGGAGGAGGAATGAATTGATTGTTTCACGAGAATTGTTTGTCCGGGTAGGTATCTGCTGTTGGAATCAGTGCTATTTCTGTTGAGAGAGCAGTGGAAGAGATCTGCACTCGACGGTTACCTGACCTCTTCTTTTCTTTGAGAATAATATTTCGAGTTTATTATTTGGAATAAATTATTCCAAACAAATTATTTATTATTTATTATTAATAAATTTATTTTTATTTTATTTATTATTTATTAATAAATTTATTATTAATACTTAAATTATTATTTATTTGGAATAATTTATTCCAAATAAATTATTTGGAATTTTTTATTTATACATTATACAATGCATTTTAGTTTATTTATTTATACATATTATTTATTTTATTTATACATGTATACAGTGCATCTTAACCCCATCCACCCCCACTCCCTCCAATCCATCCCAAGTCTGGTTCTAACACTTCTCCATCCCAACGTAATATGTCCTTAACAAACAACAGACAACAGACAAGCCACTGAACCCATTAGTGCTGACACATGTGCAAAGTATGGAGGTATTCACTGGGGGCATGGATAGTGTTAGTGACAGTCACCTCCTAACTTAAGAAAAGCTACCCTCCCAGTCATCACCTGTGGATAGCTCCTGCGGTAGTTAGCATTCTCTTACTGCCATAAAAGGTGACAAGGGCCAAATTGTGGAGGAAAGCTTTGTTTGTTTGTTTTTATATTATACTTCCAGGTCATAATTCAACATTGGGAGAAGTCAGGGCAGGAACTCAAGGTTAGCATTTGGGGTAAATAGAGCAGAGACCATGGAGGAACATTGCTTATTGCCTTGCTCAGCTTGCTTTCTTATACAACCCAGGTGCACTTGCCCAAGAGCAGCATCAGTGACAGTGGGTGGGGCCTTCTCACATCAAGCATCAATCAAGAAAACACCCCACCATCACCAGCCACCACCACATACACCATATGTTTACAGACAATCTGATGGAGACAAGTCCTTAATTTAAGTTCCTTCTTCCCAGGTGACTCTAGTCTGTGTCAATTTGCAAAACAAAACAAAACAAAAGAAACTTCTGTCTCCCACAAAAATAAAAAACAAACAGCACAGGTAGGGGTGGTGCCTGGGAAGCCTCTCCTTACTCCATGCTGGAAAGTTTAACTGATTTGATCTGCTGCAGGTCTTGTATAGGTGACTGTGGCTGCTGTGTTCATGTGTGTAACAGCCATGTCAGGCAAGTTTTGAGCGTGTTATGAACTCTCACTGAACTTTGCTGTTTTGTGCAATGCAATAATTATACTTGTTATGAAAACCGTGGAGCCTATCCTGGCACCGTTTCCAGCTCTAATCTCTGCCCCCTTCTCCCTGTTTAAGTAGTAGGTTTTCACCAAGGACAAAGCCTTGGGCATAGCTTGCCATCTGTTTACATTTTAAGTCAGTAGAATTCCTTGCTACTTAGCATTTTCACATTTCAAAGCAGTGATACTTCCCCATAAGATGACTAATTGATCCCTGTGAGAGGGCATGAGGATATTCACTGTGTAGCTTCACATGTATCTGCTATTTGGTTTTATGCACGCCTTTTAATGAGGAAAGGCTTGTTCCATCTGTCCTGTCATTATTTTGCATCCCCTGTCCAGACATGTGTACTCAGAACACAGTCCCTTTAAGAACCGCAAGCCATCAGCAAAAATAACCTAGAGCAGCTCAGGTTACTGCCAGGCTCCAAAGACTCTTCGGGGGTCAGGTTGCTTATGCCCAGTCTCCACTGTAGGGATGCAGGGAGAGCCTTCTCTGTGCCAACAGAGGCACTCTGTGTTGATTTGTGCTCGGATGTCCCACCATTTGCCAAGAGGACCTCAACTGGACTTGTCTTCCCTTGGACGGACTTGTCTCCTCCCTCACTGTGGAAGACTTCCACAGTGAAGTCTTCACAGTGGAAGACTTAAGTTGCTTTAGATTAATTGCAACCCTGTTCTAGGACCTGAGCATAAGGACCAATCATTCTTATAATCTGGGGCTTTGTATGAGTTCATTGAAAACAGAAATGAAAATAGTCAGAGCTCACAAACACAAGGGTCAGCCATGCCCAAGGTGAAGGTTCTAGGTGAGAAGGGGTGACATGAGGACACATGTTTGTCGCTGGACCGAAGAACCTGGATGCATATGCATGTCCCTCATGGCCTTTCTTCTAGAGGAATGGTTTTACTGGCTGGGCCCAGCCAAGAGATCAAAGAATAAAATAGGTTCTAATGCTCCATAAAGAACAACCAACCAACCAAAGAGAATGAACTCCTTTTTTAGGTCCAGTTTTCCAGTTGTGGATTGGCAGGAAGATGTCATACGAGACATTCCAGTGCATGGCATGAAACTAAGATCCAGCGAGGATTTTACCATCTAGGGTCTTGTTTCAAAGATGCTGCCTAATAGCAAGCTGCAAAGGATGGAATTTTAACTGGTAGGTTTACTGTGAGTCACTTAGTCATCTTCTATGTAGAAGGCAGGGGAGGCCCAGCGAACGTGGGTGACTTACGTGGGGTTACCTAGCTTTTTGGAAGGAGAGCTGAATGTGCAGCCCAAAGTATCTAGATCATTTCTCTCTGTCATGAAAATATGGTCAGGAGTTAAGATCTCTCCCAGCCCTGACTTTTATCGCTAAATGGAAATTGTACTACACGACATACTTGCTTTATAAGATGTCACAAAGATTTGCTGAGTGAGTGTGGCTGAGAACAGGTTTCAGAAACACTAATTAACATATTAGTAATTATTCACGTATGCACATGTATATGCTAGAATGGCATATGGCACAACATCTTAGAAGAGGAACAAAGGAATGAAGTTGGGTTTTCTTTTAGAATCATGAAGCACTAGGCTGTTTCTGTAGTGTAGAGATAAGAGGTATAAGCTGAGGACAGATAGTGAACCCGATGGCTTTGTACACTGATTCTATCAATGTACTTTCCTGAAAGCCAGAGATGATAAAATTCTCAGTGTGTCTTGGAGTTGTCCTGTAGATGATGTTACGGATACAGGGGAAAGTAACTCATGACCATCATAGAACAAAAGTTAGCTCTTACTACTGTTCAAATTCAGCGAAGGGCTGGAAGTCCCTGTCCATGTAGTACCTCCGGTGTAATTAAGGAGACAGGTCATATACATAAGAGCTGATTTAAACATTGCCTTGGGTTGGTGGCAGACAAAGACTGTGTGCTGCAGGTAATGAGTTTAAGGAACCCATGTGTCCTTTTACTGGAATTTATAAATGCCAGTGTAACCATCCTTATAATTATTTTGAGCTTGAACTTTCCGTATAGACACGTACTGAAATCGGTAAGACATATGCGTGGTGCGCTGCTTTTTGTAGGACATTGTTCTCTAATAACACAGGGCTGGAGAGTTAAACGTTATTTTTATGACTCTCAGTTAAACCATTTGCATTAATCTTTATGTGTCTAGTTTATCTTACTTAATCATTATTATAGAAGAGTCAGGAGCTGTAATTAAAGTAGTAATCTCTGACAGATGGGAGGTCAAATGTTTCTTTCCTACAGAAAGCAGAGCTGAGAGGGGAACCTGAGAGCTGAGGTTTCCACCTGATTTCTGTGCGCTTGCTTCTGTGGTCTGTGTCTCTGTGTCATGTTGGTCCAACTCCTTCATTCAGATACTCATCCGCTCCAGCATAGACATTCTGTTGTTCAAGGGAACAGGGCTGCAGTGAGCTTATAGCTAGAGACAGTGGGTAGCAAAAGTACATTAAGATGTAGTCACCTAAAAAAAAAAAAAAAAAAAAAAGATGTAGTCACCTAAAGTGAAGGTCTGTATTAACTTTGTGAAATACAGTCTTTAAAGAACTTACTGGAAGGAGATACTCTGGGCCCTGTCACGTGATCGTCTGACGCTGTGCCAAGTACTTTCTGCTCCATCCAGTTAGAGTAAATGTACATAGGGAGCAAGGCCTACAGCCACACAGTCTGATGTTGCCAATAGAAGGGGCAACATTGTGTGAAGACACACACCCTAAAATGCACTGGCACTTGAATGCTTGTGAACATGACTGATTTGGTAAATAAGGGGACAGACGGGTACATAATGGGGCTCCCCTTGTGTCAGGGTGGTAGCTCCACAGTACCATGGGGCTGTTGGTTCTAAATTAACTAAGATGTGAATATCAATTCCATAGTCAACCTAGGCAGTTTCAAGTGTATTGAACAGCACAGGTGTGTGGACATGTGCCAGTGTGCTGACATCTGGTCAACGCATGTATTTGTACATGGGAAGTAAGAAATGTTCTGTTGCTGGGCATCATGGCACACACCTTTAATAATATCCCAGCACTCAGGAGACAGAGGCAGGCAAATCTCTGTGAGTTCAAGGCCAGTCTGGTCTATGTAGTGAATTCCAGGACAGCTAGGACTAAATGGAGAGACCTAGTCTCAAAATAGGAGGAGGAGGAGAGGGAGAGGGAGGGAGAGGAAGAAGAAGAATGAGAAGGAGGAAGGACAGAAAAGAAGAAGAAAGAAGAGAAGGAGGAAAGAGGAATTATTCTGCTGCACACTTACATTGTAGACATAGTCATTGCTTCCCTATACTAACACATGCTCCATAGGTGCCAGCTATTACATACAGCAGGCACATAATTTAGTGTCTCCATTTTGCCCTCACTCTGTTTTGTAGACTGAGAACTCAAGATTCCCAGAGGTTATATCACTGCATAATGTCATACTTATCTGTCTATTGTTGTGATAGATAGAACACCATGATGAAAGGCAACGTGGGGGAAGGAAAGGGTTTCCTCTTTTACAGTTCCACTTCACAATTCACCAAAGGAAGTCAGAGCAGGAACTGAAGCAGGAACATGGAGGATTGCTGCTTGGTGTTTTGCTCTGCCTCCTGTCCTATACACCCATGGACCACTTGCCGAGGGGTGGGCCTGGGCCCTCCCATATCCATCACCAATTAAGAAAATATCCCACAGGCTTGCGTATAGGCTAGTCTCCATGAGGAGCCATTTGCTCAATTGTGGTTCATTCTTCTCAGTAACTCCATCTACTGTCAGTTGACCAAAAAGGCCAACCAGGACACCTAATATAATAATTTGCACTGAGTCCATTTGAAGAGATCTACTGTCAATGCCAAGACCTATCATTCAATCTACACCAGTTCCACAAATGTGTCAGGCACTCTGCTGGCGACTGGAGGGGAACTAAAGAGTACAGTAGCCTCTGGTTTCAGGAAGTTGAAAAGCAAACAGGTGGTTAGACAGCAGAGTTAATAACTACAACAGCGCAAGTGATTACTGATACAAGACTTCATACCCAGAGCCATTGAAATGTCCTTACAAATCTGTTCCTATTTTGCGCCTGTGTGTGTTTGATGTGCGCATGTGCTGCAGCCCTTGTGCAGAGGAGGTCAGAGGACAACCTTCAGGAGTCTGTTGTGTTCTTCCACCATGTGGGGTCTACCTCCAGGTTGTTGGCAAGTACCTTTTATCAGTTAAGCTGTCTTTCTGACTGCATTGTGGAGTTTAATGGAATGCATGCCATAGTCAACTTGAGGAGTCATTAAACCCACTCACTCCTGGTTCTGTACTTTTCTGTTTTGGGAGACCTTAGGGACAATTGATGTGTTTACCCAAAGAGGAACACTGGAAGCTAAAACAGAGGTCACTGCTGTGGAGTTACAGAGAACAGACAAAAGGAAGAGGAAACGATCAAATTGACTAGTGTGGTGGTAGAGTGTAAGAGCTGAGGGTTAAGGCTGGGACAAGGTTAGTAACTCACTGTTTACCATTGAATGCTTGGCCTTATCACAGGAAGTGAGATAGGGTGATGTGTGTGTGTGTGTGTGTGTGTGTGTGTGTGTTTGTGAGAGCGTATGAGAGAGAAAGTGTATATATGTGTGAGAATGTGTGTATATGTGTGTTTATGTATGTATGTATGTGTGTATATTTATGTGTAAATGTGTGTATATATGTGTGTGTATTTGTGTATATGTGTGTATATGTGTGTATGTGTGTGTGTAAGTGTGTGTGTATGCTTTAATATGTACATTTCGGGTTGGAAAAGAAGACAGCAACTAATTTGAATTCAGCCCATAACATATTCAGTAAGCAATATCATTTACCACATTAAAAAGGCTGCTTTTAAATAATGAAATATTTTAAGTATACAAAAAAAACAAAAACCTGAAAAAAGTTTCGCTCAGATCCTGAGACTGACAGGGAGAACTAACTCTTCAGTATAAATTACCTGTCTGTCCTTGGTTTAAGCATGGTATATTGAACGACAGCATATTTTGCCACTTTTGCATATAGTTGAAACATGTAATAAAAATTCTTATCATTGTTTTTCACTAGTGATATATAGGATTATGCTAGCCTTCTGTTGTGGTGACAGATATCAAGAGGAATGCCTCTAAAGGAGGAGGGATTTATTTTGCTGCTAATTAGAGAAGTTTTAGTCCATCATAGCATGGAAGGTGTGGCAGAATAAAGGAACTGATGTCATGGTGCCTGGGAAGTGGGGGAGGGAGGAACTCCCACCGGGACCTTGAGTTTATCTAATGATGTCATCCACCGTCAAGGCAGATCCTTCCCACCAGTTAATTGTCTCTGGAAACGTCTCTTCAGAGACACACAGAACTATGTTCTACTAATCTCCTAAGATTTTATTAATCCTACCAAGGCTATCTACTCCATGATGAACTTCAAAATGGCTGGTGGAGAGTCTAATGCTGAAGGATTTATCCTCCTATTGCTTTTGTGCTGTGCTTGTTTATGCCTCCCTCTGTGCATCCAGTTCTATACAGATAGTTAAATGATCTGATCTTTGGTTAGAAAGCGAATGACTGAGATTATTTTTAAAAATTTGTTTCAGAAGATAAAAATCAATCACTTTCTAAGCTGTTCATTGACATTTAAAACACTTAAGCTATACTCCTGTTTTATTTATTTATTTATTTATTTATTTATTTATTTATTTCCTTATTTTTATTTTGAGATAGAGTCTTGTCTGTGTAGCTCTGACTGGCCTGGAGCTCATTATGTAGACCAGACTGGCCTTGAACTCCTGGAGAACCTTCTGAGGTTCTCTGCCTCCTGCATCCTGGGATGTGTACCTCCATGCTCAGCTGAAGATTTATTTATTTTATATTGAGGAGTGTTTAGCCTGCATGTCTGCCTGTGCATTATTTGTGTTCTTGGTGCCCTTGGAGGCCAGAAAAGGGTGCCCGATTTTTTGGAACTGGAGTTATGGATAGCTGTGAATCACCACGTAGGTGCTGGGGAACAATCTTGGGTCATCTGGAAGAGCAGCCAATGCTTTTAACCATCAAGTCGTCTCTCCAGCCCCAGCTATGCTTTCTTTAAGCTCTTATTGTATATAATGCAGGAAGTGATGTCACAAATTGAAATATGAAACCCATCTTGAGAGTGTAGTTTCTAATCTACAAGTAAGCAAGTTCCCTTTTCTTAGAAGAAATGTTTTGCTGGTAGCAAGTATAATTCCATAATGGATGTTGAATCATTAAAACCAGGAATGAGGATGGGAATAGCTTATGGGACTCAGTCTTGTTCCCTGAGTTGACAGGTGCTGTGTCCATGCAATTGGAAACAAGGCTTATGAGGAGGTTGCCATTGGTCGACTTGTCCATCCATAGACCAACGTGACTGAAGGCTATCATGTCTATGAAGTACAATGAAACCTGGCTGTTTCTGAGTCTTTCGGCTCATTTTATTTAAAAGTCAAGAGCTTGTGTAAAATTAGTGGAAATCATCTTGGTTTCTGAGTCATTAATTTATAGAATATTTTCGTTTTGGAAAAGCAGATTATGTCTCTTATGGTTATTTTGTTTGTTTGCTTCTTAAATTTACTTTATCGTTTATTATAAAAAAAAACAACAGTGGAATTCTGTGAAATGAGGACCTGTTCTGTTTAGTTTGCTCCCTGCTCTCATGTCTTGCACAGATGCTAATATTTGAGCTGTTGGGACCACTGCAATATAGATGCAGTTAAGTGGTGGAGGTGCACATGTGTTTCTTCTGCATTCCTTAGTGATCCCCAACTAGGGGGCACCCGGGAACATTTCCGTTTAGATTCTGTAAACTAGGCCACATACTGTCGACACATATGCACAGGAGAGAAATTCGAGCACTCTGTGAAAAATCTTTGAACTAAAAATAATTTTCACCTGTATTTATAGCCCTGCTATCATACTTGAGGAAAGTGCTGGAGAGCTTACCAGTAGAGGAAGGTGTCACCTTTGCTGTTCCAGAGAAGTCAGACACTTCGAAACGAAAGCCCAGAATGCTCTGTCCAACTGACAGCCTGGTTGCTAAGAGCCCTTTGCTAGTCGTGTAGGCAGGACAGCCAGTAGCACTAGGTATCAGAGATAAACTCCATCACAGACTCCTTCTGTATGGCTGACAGTGGAAATCTGTGCATTATTTGGAGACTTAGTAAGTCAGCCTAATGAGGAGGAGAACATAGCAATTGGGTGAGGTGTTCAAATCCTGAGGCTGAGTTTTAGGCTCTATCATAGCCAGTTTGCTTCACTGTTCCTCGTGGTGACACATTGGCTTACAAGAAAGTTGGATGGGAACAGTTTGAGATAGTCAAATAGAAAATATGTCAAAATCCAGCCTTTGTTGATCTGCTGATTCTGCCGGTAGCAAGCCTTGCAAATGTTTGAGTAGGATGGGAAAGGAACAAATAACTTGAGCATTATGATAATTGTGATACATATAAGAAGTTATTTTTCACCTCATAAAACAACAACAACAACCTAACAATCCAGGCTTTATATCATCATTAATATCTTGTCACTTGCTTGTTTAAGATATTTTCATTCACTTTCACGCACTCAACTGTTGAACAGTGGGCATGCTTATGAGTTATTAATCTTAATTAGCACATAAATGCTCCACACGGAGCAGGTGTATGTAGCACACACCATAATTATTTCTATAAATGACCCAACCACTTCTGAACAATTATAACCGCAAAGACAAGGAGCAAAATGCCAGTTTCTTCCGTGTACCTTGTTATTAAGTTTTATTCCACTTAAAAGCATGTTTTTAAGAGACAAAAGATGCACAACTGCAGTTTGTATTATTTTCCTACCATGGATTCAGGAAGCAACCATGACTATGTATGTCTGGACTGCTTGAGTCTAATGTTTTGGGGCCACGTGTGTTATAAGCGGAAATTGTCCTTTGAAAGTTATGAGTAGAATTAACGATTGTGTGGCATTTTGTGAAACAGCTGATTGGTTCTGTTTGATGCTTAGAAAGGGGTGCTAAAATTGACTAAACAGCTTGTTATAGTGGGAGCATATTTAAAGCAACTCTTCCTGGTTCTGTCTGTTGGACTTAAACTTCAGCCACTTACTGTGGCACGTTGACTTCAGGTCTGTTGTAAGAAAGTCTAAATGTAGGCTGTTGAATAATCCCTTTGAGGGCCCTGTGACTATTTTTATGCCTGGATATGCGTCATCAGTGGGTATTTTCTCTGGTGACTCGCTTACATCAGGTCTCCTTCTATACATTCTCCCAGCGAGTGACTTATGATTGATGGGAACCACGGCTGTTGTTTAGCTTTAATCTGTGACCTCAGCGAGTGGACAACAGGAATTTCCAGGCTGTTAAGTTCCCCGCATGCCTGAAGACAGGGGCTCACGGTGTTGATCAAGGCAGGTAGTGAGCGATATTATTCACCAGTGATGACGGGGGAGGGACAGAAGAAGAAGGGGGAGGGAGAAAGAGGGGAAGGGAGGGGAATTCCTTTTGTGAACAGCCGCATCCCTGGCTCAGTTCATTCCTTAGCTCCTCTCTGAGGCTGGCTGTGGGGAAAGGTGCATTTCCGAGACCTGAGAAAGTGGCTAGTTAAGAACCCCGACTGTGGGCAGCACAGGGGGAGGGGGTGGCAACTCTGGGTTGGATAGAGCAGCATAGGACTCTTTTAATTAGTTAAGGGGTTGCCTTTCAAATCGGCTGGATTGATCCATGAACAGCTGGATTGTTGTTGATTTTTTTTTAAACCATGAGTAAGCGCAGAGGTTTTAAATTTTAAGATGTCCAGTAGGCACCATGATAAGAATTTTGTGTTGGGTTTAGTTGGCTATCCATCTGGCACTGATTTTTTTTTTAACGTGCACCTTATTTTGACAAGGTATGGAGAAGAGACCTGTGCATTTGTGTATATCTGTGGAAATGAATTATAACTAACACACAGGATTTTTTTATTTGCTTCCTTTCCCACTTTTTTCTTTCTTTGAAATGCGTGTAAAATTACTGAACTGAAGTGAGAATGACCCCAAATCTAAGAAGCTATATGTGCTTTCTCCCACCCAAGTGCTGTGTCTGTCTGTCTCCCCTCCACTTCTCTCCTTCTTATCTTCCTGTCTTTATCATTTCCTCCTGCTACTTGTTTGCAAAAGTGATTCCCAATTTCCTGTGGAGTGAAGGGAGGCGGGGCTTAAGCAGGTGGGTGGGGGAGTCACATGTGAGGCAGGGCACACTGGGCTGCCTCTGTGGGTGGCGATCTTTCTGGTGGTGATTTTGATTTCTTTAAATGCCAATTAGACAGAATGTAAACACTCTTTTGACTGAAATGCAATTATAACATTTTCTCATTTAGGTAGAATTACTTTTCTGGTCTTCCAAGACGATTTCCACTATGAAAAGAAATTACTGATTTTGCTTACCAATTTTGTTATTTCCACCTCCCTTCCCAAATAAGGGCACTTTCTCTTAACGTGGCAATACCAGTATTATTACTGCAACAACTTTCTTGATGGTTTGCCTCCTAGGAACCAAATTAGGAGATAATCCCAGACTCTAGTACCCCGAGAAAGATGTGTGGGGTAAAGAAACTGTCTGGAAGGATTTTGTTCATAGCTCTTTGTCTTCATTCTGTTCCATGAAGTGAGCATGGGACATTTTGTAATTATTTTTGTCTCTTCCTTTCAAATGAGTCCTCCTAATGGCAAAAATCTATCACCTGCCAAGTCATATTGTTTCAGTTTTGGCCATTTAAATTTCAAATGATTGTAGGAGAAAGAAAAGAGAGGCAGGTGCCACAGTAAAGCTCACCTACCAAAACACTCTCCTTTCCTTTTGAAAACTTGCTCCTTGGAGAAGCAGGGTGACTCACAAGCAAGCAATTTATCACTTGAAACTTGTGAGAGATTGAAATTCAGAGCTATGGGTTTTGAGTCATTGGTAATAGAATGAATTAAGCTTTCTTTCATAATGCATCTGCTTAGAAAAAAGTCCTTTAAACATGGGTGAAGCCCACTCTTGGTTGATTTCATTGAAGTATCTCCCAGGTGCCACTGGCAACTTGATTTGCTTATTGAGGAGTGACAGTGTGTGGAAAGATGCATCTGAGGGGTAGGATGCTTCCGTTCTCCTGTGCTCTGTGGTGTGGGGGATGTTCTAAGGAGGTATACAATTCTCCCTTTCTTTAAAATGAATGTATGCTTTTATGTGGAGGAGTGGGAGCACAGAACCAAACACGGAGGAGGGTTATGTATTTTTCGTTAAAAATACATTTCACAGAAGATTATAATTTTTGTGGGAGGAACTCGCTGGCTGCTTGCCCCTTGATTGCATTGTGCTTATTCCATATAAGAACTAGTGAGTTTCGGCAGGATAGCCTCATTTTGGGAATCTGATGACGGCTTCTGTTTGGAAAAGAGAATATAATTTCGAGGCTGCATGCTGATGGGTAAGAGTAATTGTTCTCTTTTTGGCAGAGCTTAGCATGGAATCTGCTTTGGCATTTTTATAACCACATATGCAGATCTATCCTTCCTTCCCAGCCTCCCCTTTCTCTCTCTGTGTAGGATGATTTCTGTAATCTTCAGTATTCTGAAACTCTAAAGGTTTATGATACCCATCTGATGTGCAAACCTAAGTTAGAGCAAGATCTTGGCTGCAAATGGCCTTTCTGCTAAGGCAGATCCTGCACCTTGAGTGGATTCCATTGTATACTTGGTTTCTATGGAGACACTTTTATTCCTTGTAGATGCTCAGTCTGAGTATAGGGTAAGTGACTGTTTTATCAACTTGGGTCAGAACAGCTGAAGGAGGTTCCTAGTTAGTATGTACTCTTTGCTAAAAATGAAACTCAAGGAGGTTCTGTGTTCAGCCCATGCTCGCCCCTTGTCTCCCAAAGAAATCCATGGACTAAACTTCTTGTCATTTGTGCAGACTCATGAGAGTCTTGTCATTAGTAACAGCCTACAACACTGAGGTAGTATAATAACTTTATTTTCTTGTGTTGTTTAAGGAATTAGTAGAAAACCCTCAAAGTATCTACAGTTAAGGATCATAAAACTGACATGTCAGAAAAATCAAAAGACCTGCTTAAGATGGAGCTCATTCTTGAGGAACAAAAGATATTTTATGTGGTAAATGATTGTTCTACTTTAGGATGGATGCTTTAGTTTTGTGAATTAAGATATTTTTCACTTCCCATCAGCTATTGCACAGATGAGGACGAGGGAGCATTGTAGACAGATGGATCCTGTATCTGAAATTACCCATTCTATTGACAGTGGCTAAAGGGCAGGCTCACTATAGATTCTTTTCTGGGTTTAGGAGGTTTTTGGAGCTGAAAAACTCTTCCCTCTGTGTCTGATGTCACTAGTGAGCATGCAGCATCCTCCTGTAGCCATGATAATGGCAACGAGCTGGTAATTGCATAAGACTATATCTATGACCCTGAGTGCACTGTCTTAATCGCGATATGCCAGGGATTGGCAGAGGCCCCTCCCTGACAGCCTCCTCCTCAGTGACTGATGATAGATATACCAGGATGTACTCCTCATTTGAACCAGCAAGGTTTGGAGCTCTTGTCTAGTGGTGCCTTTGGGAAATACTTCTCACAAGGCACACGATCAGAAGCTAAGTAAGAGGTACAAGGCAGATAGAGACGATAGGGGCATGGGGACTTTTGATGGAAATGCTATTTCATTCCTTTTCACTGGGAGAACGAGGAATCGTGTATAACCCAAGCATCCTTGAGTTTAGCTCTTCTGTGACTTGAAAGTAGGTTTCTAGAGTGAGTGCTAGAGTTCAAATAATTTCACCAAAGGTGTTCTTGATCTTTAAAGTTTGCTGAAGTTTAATGACAATAACCAGTTACTTTAAAAAATAATGTAAGAAGAGCATGAGGAGTACTCTCTCATCCTAGGTGGAGATCTTTATTTAATTTTTTAATTTTTAATTAATTAATTAATTAATTTTTACTTATTCACTTTACATCCCTCTCACTGCCCCCCTCCCAGTAACCCTCCCCACAATCCTTACCTATTCCCCCTCCCATTCTCTTCTTAGCAGGTGAGGACCCCTGGGTATACCCCAGCCCTCAAAGAAAGTCTTCTTGAGGCTGGGCACTTCTTTCACTGAGGCCAGACAAGGCAGCCTAATAGAAGAACACATCCCACATACAGGCAACAGCTTTGGGAATAGTGGATCTACATGAAGATCAAACTGTACATCTTTTTCATGTGTGCACGGAAGCCTAGGTCTGGGTGTTATATGATCTTTGGTTGATGGTTCAGACTCTGATAGCCTCAAGGGTCCAGGAAAGTTGACTCTGCTGGTCTTCCTGTGGAGTTCCTGTCCCTTTCAGGGCCCTCAATCCTTCCTCCTATTCTTCCATAAGAGTCTCCCAGCTCCCTCCACTGTTTGATTGTGGCTGTTTGCATCTGTCTGAGTCAGCTGCTGAATGGATCCTCTCAGAAGACAGTTATGGTAGGTTCCTGTCTGCAAGCATAACAGAATATTATTAATAGTGTCAGGGATTAGTGCTTGCCCATGGAATGGGTCTCTGGTTAAGCTGGTTATTGTTTGGCCTTTCTCCCACTCTCTGCTCCATTTTCTGTCCCGAGTTTCTTGAGATAGGATAAAGTTTGGGTTCAAAGTTTTGTAGGTGGGTTGGTGTCCCTGTCGCTCTATTTGGGTTCCTGGTGGGCTACAGGAGGTGGCCTCTTCAGATATGGAGGGGATTCTTGTCACATGTCAGTTCAAATGACTGTCGTCCTCACCACTTGCTGTAAGAACACTATGTAAAACGTGTCTTTTTCTAAACATTTTTTTCTCATTATCGAATTAAAATTTCCTAACATGGAGATTTACAGATAGTTAAATAACTAAGTGCCCACAAATACCTCATTTTCTATAAGATCATTGCCTGACTCCTGTGTAATATAGGTAAGGCCATATCCCCAGTTGGTTTTCTCTGTTATTTAAATTAGTTTATGTTCAAGGAAAGGATTTATAAAGCGACATGGCATAGTCCAGCAAAAAAAATTACCTTTCGCTTTTGGAAATACATTTATGAAGGCTATGGAAAAGGATCTAAGCATGTGAAGTGTAAAATACAAGGTGAACCATGTACCCTTAAGAATTGTCAGTCTGAGAGAGGGAGAAAATGGTGACTACATCACATTTGACTGAAGCAGGTGCCTAGAACCCAAAGTCACATTCAAGAAATGAAAAGGAAAGAAATTTTAAAATGTCTGTGAAGCAGGAGAGATGGGGAAATGGGGTAATTTGGGCTTTGCCATAACATTTGACTACGGGAGACTTGAGGTGGAGCCTAGTAAGTCATAGGTATAAAGATTTAGTCAGTGCATGAGAACCATGTGAGTAAGTGGTGTGGTGCAAGATGTCACCAGTGTGGGACAGCTTTTCCCATTCATGATGAATAGCTGAAGCAACAGTCTCTTTTCTGTGGAAAGCCTGCCTCAAAGGAAAGGCACAGGATGCCTTAAAGCTTCTAGGCCTCAGAGAACCTGCTCCCTGAGAAGAGAGGCCTCTTTGTCATCAATGTAGGACAAGTTGGTGACTGTGTCTGGTGGCAAAGGCTTGCCTGTTAGTCCCACTTGAGGCTCAGCTGTCCCCACTGGGACGCTTGGATTCCTCTCTGACCTTTGTTCCTTCTCTGCAGTCTCTTTTTGGGGATCAGGATAAAACCTCACCTCTCAGAGTGGGGTGCAAGCTGTGGAATTCTTTATGTGGGGAAGTGTGAACGCTTACTGGAAACTTTTTTGACGTTCTTCTGTTGTTTGCTGGTTAGTGCTCATCAAAAAGAACTAAAATGAACATGGAAGCTGAGCTTGGAATCCTGAGAAATGTCCCATCCTGAGGTTGGGAAGAAAAATAGAATTCATTAGGTACTAAGAGGTGGGGGAGTGGTGGAAGCCAAAAAGAAGTCAGTCGTAGGAGGGGTTGTTTATAGAGTTCTCAAATCTTATCAGGTTTTATTTATTCACGTACACTGAGGGTGTTCTGTGCTAATCCCTAGATAGAACAGAGACCCAGACATGGAAACTGCTCTCAGAGTTCATTAGAAGTCAGGGATCAAAGCCCTCACTATGATTACAACATAACCCAGAAAAGCAGAAAGGATGTGAGGTCTGCCTCCTTTGGAGAAGAGCCTGGGAGGGTCACTTAGAGAAACAAGACTGTGACAGCCATGCAGAGTTGCTGAGATCAGTTGGTCTGGGATGTTGGGTTAGAGACTAGAATTTAACATGAGAAGAAAATATTTTGTCAGCTGGTCTCCTGGGAGTCCAGGAATCTGGTGTGTTAGCAGGTGAACTTTGGGTTTGAGACAGAGGAGAAGAGGGTCCAAGAGAATGATAGGCTTACATAGACTGTTTGCTGAGGACTTCAGAGCTCAGGTGATGAGGGTTAGTGTAACACTCACTCATGAAATACCTCTAATCTGTTACCATCTCTTAGGCTCAGTGTCTGTGCACTTTCTTTAAAAAAAAATCTACTGGATACTTCAGTTAATTCAAATCAGTATGTTCCCAATTCCACTGTAAGAATCGTCTTAAAATGCTATTTTTAAAGAGATTGATTTGAAGATTTGTAGCCTTCAAAGCAATCCTAACTACTTGTAGCCTACAAATTAACGACATGCCTCTCCATAAAAATGTAGAAGTCGTCATTTTCATAGGACTTCGGGATTTACCAAGGACTTTCAACAAATCATCCTGTTAAATTCTTTAAAAAAGCCATCTGCAAGATGGAATAGGTACTGCTGTCTCCTCTCTCCCACTTTATAACTGCTAGGACAGAAGATCAGACAAGTTAAATAAGTCAGGTAACATATCTAGAGCTTCACAATGTGGGAGAGACAGAGCCAATAATAGATATCAGGTCTTCTGAGGTCAAGTTCAAGGGGTTTTTGTAGCATTGTGGTCTCTAAGTCTAGACTTTTTAAAACTGGGATGTGGAGATGCGGTGCCTTTGGTTCCAGCATCACTGCAGGGAAAGCTCTCTGAGTCCCCTCAGTCACCGCTTTCACCGCTTAGAAGCTGTGATCTATGACTGTCAGCTAAAACATAGTCTCCAGCTGATTTTCTCTTAGATTGGGAAAAGCCTGTTTCGTGTCAGCACATCTAGGGAAGCACAGAAAACATGGTGTGCTTCTCTGATATCATCCTCTCATTTAGAACAAGGGAAGTGCTGTACCTGTCTGCACACTGGCTTTCGGATAGGCTTTAGCCATAGTCAAGACCAGTTTTCCCTCCCTAAACTCTCCAGGGAGCTGTGCCAGGGAATCAGGAATTGTGTTCTACCTGGAGGAACTCTGGGTCTCAATACTGGTCTCAGAATGTGTGCTTAGCTGTGCTATTAATGGACACTATGCACATGTTACTATTCACTTAGACACAGGTACTTTGGGGAAGTATAGCATAGGGAAGGGTGCAGAATTGAAACACACATTATAAACAGAAATGTTTGTTAGCAGCACAATGATCAATGCATCTGTGTTAACATTATCAAACAGCATACTCTGTTTTTCATTGCACCAAAGCTACAGTCATTTGGATTTTCACAGGGTTTCTTTGGAGTCAATTTGCTGCCTCAGACGTTTAAATGATAAAAATTTGCCTGATAATTAATTGGAGTATCAGCAATCTCCCTAGTCCTGTAAGACTTGGTGGAAGGACCTTTGTGCATGTGAGTTATATGACATGCTTCAAGAGGGCTGCACTGCCTAAATCTACATGGATTTTCCTACCTCCAGACCTGGCAGGGATTTGGGTATGTCGTTCACATCTATTGGTGATGGGTGGGTTTCCATGTCCAAGACATATGTCTATGTAACGACAACCGCTGAGTCAGAGACATCTTCATAGCTTTGCAAACCTGTGCTGTAATCCTCACAGCTTTCTGACCCCTAGGAATGATGTTTTCCATGGGAACAATTGTATAGTCCTCCAGGAGGCCGAGGAACACATTTCTTATTCTTATGCGTTCAAGTGTTGGAATGAAAGGATCCATAAATATTTGGAGATTGGATCCAAGAGTCTCAACTACCAAACTAGATTTTTTTCTCTTTATTTTCTCTAATGTAATTAAATGTATCACGATGCTTTGAAATGAGTTATAATTTGGACGGTTGGTAGGAAGGCATTCTAGGGAGGTAGTAGTATGCAAATTCCAAATACCATCTAGTGGAAATATCTCTGAAGTGAGACTTAAATTCTGAACTCTCAGTGGTACATTATTTAAATTTTAGGTAAATAAAAAAAAACAACTCACTGGAGTAATAACAGAAATATTCATCTAGGTAGTCACAATAATTTCTTCGCTTGGCCTCACTATTATGAATAATAATGGCATTATTAATGGAATAAAGAAGACATTTTGGAAGAGTAGGCATATGCCTTCTGAGTTTGTCACTGTATACACTGCACAGTAAGTTGAAAGATGAGTAGAACATTATTAATAGAACCTGCTCATAACCTATGATAGTAAGGAATAAGGAACAGATCAAGAAGACCCTTGAGTGGATAGCATTGAGCCTCTATAAAAGACCTCATGTGGCGTAGTTTAAGATAGAATCCTTCAGAAGTGCCTAGCCTTCTGCATTTCTCCTGTCTTCCCCACTTGCTTTTGGGATGGCTGCGGGTATTTGAAACCATTTTGACTTTCTCTGGCCTTGTGATTTTTTCAGAGCTGTTTGGTGGTGGCCTGTCCATTGTTCTGGCCCCCAGCTAATGCAGCCTCACTGTATCTTGCCGAACACCCGTACCCTTTCTAGCTAAAATGGATCTTGTTTACCACTATTTGATAAGTCTTGCAACTCTCCGTTATAATCGTCCTTCTTCCTCAGAATCCTTGAGGGGCTTTATACTGTTCACAGTGTAGGGAATAACTTAGACTCATAGAATCCGCTCAGAAGGTGGAAGGCATTGGCCTGGGTGGCCATTCCTGTGGCCCCTTATTTGCCTTGTTCTTCACAGTGCCTGTCATTTGCATGATGCCACTGTCACTTGTTCCTCAGTCACCATCCATCATGGCCAAATGACCAGCTGTGGCCATTCTTTTCTCCTTTCAATTCCACACTTAGAGTAGCTGACCACCGTAGTGAAACCTTCCCTCCCCTTAGCTTCTGTGACATTGATGAGGCTTTTCTCCCACCTGCTTGTAGTTCTCCTTCCTCCCCCAGCCCTAAGCACTGTAGTCACTTAGGGTTCCATGCTAAGTCCCCTTATTTACCTAGCTCTCCTAGCACCTGCCAAGTTAGCATGTGGTTTCACATATCCTCAACTATCAAAATATCCTAACTATCAACATTTTACCTCTGTGAATAGATTTTTCTCGTGAGTTCCCAACCTATATACTTGGTGAACTCGAGCAACTGGACAGACAAAAGGGAAGGGTCGATGTCTCTCTGTTCAGCTCTGCTCCCCATAAAACACTCTAGTACATAGAATAATTACACATATTACATGTGCTCAAGTCACAATTATAACTACAGATTCATTCTTTTTAAATGCCCGTGTGTGTGTCCACATGCATGTGGGGGCCAGATAACTTCAGTTGATACAATTAGGAACTCCACCATCCATCCATCCATCCATCCATCCATCCATCCATCCATCCATCCACCCACCCACCCATCTCCTTTGAGAAAGGGTCTTCCATTGGCCTGGGCCTCACCAATCAGGCTAGGCTGGCTGGCCAGCCGGCTCCTGGGATTTAGCTGTTTGTCTCCCCAGCACTAAGATTGTAAATGTGTACTACCACATTCTGACATCTTTATGTAGGCTCTGGAGATCAGGCTTGGCTCTTCATGCTTAAAAGGCAAGCAGTTTACTGACAGAGCTGTCTCTAAGCCCAAGAATTTATTCTTGAGTCACTCTTTTCTTATAACCCAGATTAAGTCTTTCTGGCTCTTTCTACAGAGTAAATGCTGTATGGTGGAGCTTCTGCTTGTCTCTTCTGTTACATATTCAGTAAAAGCTGCAACTTAATGGCTTCAAAGTTTGCTTCAAAAGATGTTCACTGTCTTTCTTGATTCCATATTCCCCAAAGTAACCTGAGAAAATTGTTTCTATACCTATACCTGTCATATCTAACTTTCCGTCCATCCATCCGTCCATCCATCCATCCATCCATCCATCCATCCATCCATCCATCATCTCCCCCAATAGACTGTTTTTACCCTTCAAATAAAATCCAGGCTGTTTCCATGGCGACAGTCCCATGGTGATGGGTCTGTGCTTCTGAGGGCCTGTTGCTCTCCTGCCCCGTACCTGTGTTTATTCCTGTGTTTGGTCTTTGCAGTGAATTGCTTTTCTTTTATGCAAGCCTCTTCACTTTCATCTGTTCAGGCATGGCTTCTTCTTTTTAAAATATCAGCTGAAATGCAGCTTTACACTGGCCATTTGTGACTCAAGTTTGGGCAGATTCCTCATATCCTCAGTTCACCCTTAAAAGTTCTCATTGTATATAGTCATTGTCCATAGCACTACACAAGGGCATTATCATGTGGATATCATATTGTACATTACGTACCTTCCCATCCCCCCTATCTTCTTTACCCTTTGCCCCCTCTCTACTCCATTGTGCCCTTTGTTTCCTTACACAGTGTCATGTCATGTATATTTATATGTGCATGGGCATGTGTGTATGAGTATGTGTATGTGTGTGTGTGTGTATACATATGATCCTATGTTTCTATTTAAAATCTAGAAATCACATGTGACAGAACCATGTTTTTTTTATTCCTTTCTAAGACTAGCTTAATTCACTTAGCAGTTATCCATTTCCTTGCAGACAACTTTGTTCTGTATGGCTGGGACATACTCTCTTGTGCATACCCATTTTCATTATCCATTCCTCTGTTGTGTTGTACCAAGGTCAGCTCCATAATGTGGCTATTGTGGACAGCACAGCAGTAAATACTGATGTGCAGAGATCTCTGATATGTCACCTCGGAGTCCTTTGGGTAAATACCTAGGGGGGTATAGCTGAGCTATTGGTAGACCCAGTTTGCGATATTATTTATTCATTCATTTATTTATTTAATTTTGAGGAGGCATTATACTGATTCCCATAGTGTCTGGACTAGATTATGCTCCTCCCTCTTGGCTCACCTTTTATCCCGTTCTTTATAGAGATGACCAGGCACGTTTCTGTGCACATGTCTTGTCTTCCCAGATGAACCTCCAGGTTCCTGAAGTGCTGTACTTAGCATCTGTATCTGAGGACCCTGCTGATAGCTCAGTGGGGAGTGGGCACTTATTTGTGGTTGACTCACTCACCTACTTGAGCCTGTTATCCTCATCTGAGAGGGAGGTGTTGGGCAGGTTACCTCAATGACCCCAGACAATGCCTTGTCTAGTCAGTTTTAATACTTACCTCATCTCCGAGTCCCTGACCTGTCCAGTTGACCTTAGTTCCTATAAATGGACCCGTGTTTATTCAGGTTTGCAGGCCTGTGGCTCTTTTTCCTGAGTGTTCTTCCTTTTCTTCGCTCTTGGTCACATTCTCTAGCTATTTCTTCTCCCTCTCCAACTTAACTTTTTAGTCAGTCAGACTAACCTCAAACGCTTCGTCCCCCTGCCTCAGTCTTCATAGAGTTAGGATTACAAGCCTCCCCCAGCTTGCTCAGCTTCTCCTTTTCTCTTGAGAGCTGATGTTTTAGTCATTCCCTTAGATGCTTTGCTGCACATGCTGTAGCTCAGTCACAGCCCTTGGGGATAGCCACGGAAGCCCTGAGGATGATGTGCATGCTTTAGAATTTGATGATAAGGCCATGCTTTCTCCCCAAACATGAATTTTAGAAAGAATACTAAGAACATTTGCCTATCTACTTGTTGATATGGAACAAAAAACTTTTAAACACAGGAACCAGAATTGGTATATCTTTGGAACCGTGAACTGGAGAAAAGTCTGGAAATTTGTATAAATGATGATACAGGGTTTTTTTTTTTAAATAGAGATGTATAACTGAGAGGCTGCAGAGGTGGCTTGGTGACTAAGAGCACTTCCTGCTTATACGGTAGTCTGGGGTTCAATTCCCAGCACCCACAAGGTAGCCCACAACTGTCTATAACTCCAGTCCTAGTGGATCCAATGTCTTCTCTTTGCCTCTGTTGTCACTAGGTATGCTTATGGTGCACTGACTAGGCAAAATATTCACACACACTTTAAAAGGCAGAAGCTTTTGCTGTAAATGTTGATTCTGCATGGAACATGTTCATGGACAGTGGAAAGGAGAACGGGTATTGTTTCTCCCATTAACTGGGGTCAGAGCTCGAGTTGAGCTTAGGCTTGGTTCACTCTGCTCAGGTATTGGAATTTGAAGATGCTCTATGAAAATTTCCCACCTACACACTTTGAATATCCTCTTCCTGCTTATGGTCAGAACAGCTTGCTTCTTTTAATAGCGAATGGCCAAGTGCAGGGAAACCATTTGTAGTAGGTAGATGTACGTGGTGTGTGTTCACTCATTCCAAGCCGAAGTCTTGAACTCTGCTTAAGGCTTGATGAGAAACCAAGTTGTATTTTCTGTTTGATGTTGGTCAGTGATTTAGAAAGATGCTACTCATTCCTTAGACCCCTAGTACAGCTCCTGTAGAGCATTGAAATAATATGGTGGTACAGAGCACCACACTTATTAATTTTATATAGATGGTGATTTATAATTTAGAAACTTTTCTGAAAATTGTCCTGGGCCTGGATGAAAACAAGAGTTGAGTAGTCGCAGACTGCAGACTTGGTTGGTCAGTTATAAGAACCCAGTACTATGAAGTCTGACCTAATTCAGTGAACATGAGTCTCCCCTTCCAGAATGTCTGGAAAATGTGTACTTTGAGTTAAGAGTAACCATACATTCCCTTTCCCAAGATAACTCTTTAAATATTTCAAGCAAGTCTAAGAAAGAAACATTTTGATAACATGAAAGGTATCCAGGTACTGTCATTGTAAATAATAGCCTACCCCAGTATGTGCCAATTCATGTAACTCTGTTTTCTTCTGATTTAGTGGGATCCTGTGGATTAAACCCAGAGCCGTGTACATACCAGATGAGGACCCACAACTGAGCTTTATCATCAGCCTAACCACCTTTTTTTCAGGGTATCCATTTATTTTAGAAGAATAGAAAGAAAGAAATACTTTGTAAACATCTTGCTTGGATTTGAAGCAAATGGCATTAAAAATTTTAAAAAGAACAAATGTACTGATTTCTAGAAGGTTCCATGGTTTAGCATGGCAAGTTGTGGAGTACTTGTTAAGTCCACTGCCAGGTATTGATGGCCTGGCACTTTGTTCCGGCTTCCCATGAAGTGTCCTTTTGCTGGGTCCCAGCTGTATGGAAATGCATGTATTGTGTAATACTTTAGAATTTCCCCTGTAATTTCTTTCCGTGCAAGAAGCATTCCTTGTATGGAACTAAGGGACATTTCTTGGTGTGAATGTCTTATGGTTGCTCTTGTGACTTTGTTAAAGATCTCTGGAGAAATAACACTTGTATAAACTGGGACTAGGGATCTGAAGGATATAGGGACATAGCATAGTGGATTGGTGGGGGCTCAATCGAAAAAGGTGGAAAACGTTCAAATAATACACTGAAAACGGTTCAATGGGACTCAGTAAGTTCATAGGAGGACTCAGATAGGAGTCTTTGTCTTTAAGGAATGATTTGAAAGCCATTTAAATGAGGATGGACTCTGATACTCTCTTCCTGTTGAGCTCACTGGCTTCTTACCCGCCAGATACAATAATACCAATGATTTGCTAGAGCAGAAAAAGATGCATCGATTCTTATTTTATAATGAAATCACTTGCCACTGTCCATTTTGGTTAGTTATTTTTTTCTTTCTCTTGCTAGCAGCTGTCTGGCTTACCGTTTGGTTTTGGTTAGTCACAACTGTTTAGGGAAAATTGTTGCTTTATGGGAGTGCTTTCAAAGCCTTATTGTCTCTGACATTGGACATTCCTTATGTTATGAAGGTTTGGTAAAACTTGGTCAAAAGCAGATTGATTACCAAGCCATCAGTAAATAATTAACCACCAACTCGTTCCCAAGTTATATACTCACTGGGTTAGAAATGATTTCTCAAACTACCAAAGATAAGGGAGGTTATTCCTGGTTTCACCGTGTCCCCATCATTAACAACTGGAAGCATGGGAGACATCAGCTGATTCCTACGCACTAGTCCAGCCACGCAATCAAACCACTTCCTGGGGTTTTCTCCCATAGTGGTAGTGATTCAGAGGATACCACAGTCATTTCCAAGGAGTGCTCCCTGTGAATTACTCTGGAACTGAATGACAGAGAACTGTAAAGTTCAGGAGGAACATTTATTGCAGGGCCATTAAATCTGTGCTCCTCCTTCTTTGCTACAGTACAGCTCAACTTAGACTGCCTCCAACTCTAGCTATAAAAGAACATTTCTTTAGGTCTGGCATGGTGTTGCATGGCCCGGAATGCCCTTCATTGCAGAACTCAGGAGGCAGAGGCAGGGAGATCTCAGAGTTCAAGCCAGACTGAACTGCATATTGAGTTACAGGCCAGTCCCAACTGAATATATAGTGAGATTCTGGATTAAAAAAACAAATGAAAAAGACATTTATTATGTGCTAATAGTCAAAGAGCCTAATTTTTATCCTCTAACCAGTCAGTGCTTTGCCCAACTGTGTGCAAAGTTCTTTTGAGTCTGGTAGACTGAAGCAAAGAAAGATGCCGTGGCTGGCAGCAAGGCCTGGTAGAGATGCAGATGAATGGTAAAGATGGAGGGGTAGGTAGGATGTTAATGTACACAAGTCTCAGCCTTTATGTTTCTTTTGAGATTGACTTTTTAACTTTTTTTTTTGTTTTTTTGTTTGTTTTTTTGTTTTTTCGAGACAGGGTTTCTCTGTGTAGTCCTGGCTGTCTTGGAACTGGAACTCACTCTGTAGACCAGGCTGGCCTCGAACTCAGAAATCCACCTGCCTTTGCCTCCCAAGTGCTGGGATTAAAGGCGTGTGCCACCACCGCCCGGCAATTTTTTAACTTCTATTTTATTTAGTATGTTTCTTAAGATTAATTTTAGAATTTGACTTGTAATGTAAAAACATGAATAGTATTTTGTTTATACAGCTTTCATTTTATTCTACTGTCTTCCTTAAAGGACAATATTTGAAAATTAGTTTGGAATTATAAGATATGTTGTTTTCTGGCCCTTCAGAATGTACAAAATTGCACTTTTTGATTATAAAATAAGCAACTAAGACTAAGGTTTTGGATTTAAAAAAATTGCCTCTTTTTTAATTGTATTTTTAATAAATAAATCATGTGTGGTTGCGTGTGTATGTGCTCATGCATTTGTGTTCCTGTGCATTTGTGGAAGTCAGAGGATAATTTGGTTTTCTCCTTCTACTGCGCGAATCTGTGATCCAACTTGGGTCATTCATTGGGTTTGGCAATAAGTGTGTTACCTGTAGAGTCCACACCAGCCCACTTCTTCATTTTTTCCCCTTAGCACTTGGCTTGGGATTTCTTCCTCCCTTTCTCCATGGCTGGATGCTACACTCTTTGGTATTGAGATGATACTGAGATTAGTGTATGTGAAAGCTTTGTGTGAGCCAGAGGGTGTTAATGAGCAAGCCCAGTGTTCCGATAGCCATGGTTAGCTCTGTTTTCACACAAGGTACCACCACTACACACACATCCGTTAGTCTCCTCAGCAATGACTAGGGAGAATACCAATGGGCGGGGTGTGTTCAGTCCTCCTGACAGAGGATGCACCAGCAAGCAAATGATTTCACTGCCAGTGTCCAGATGGAGAAAATGGGGCAGCACGGATGATGATGGAGATGGAGGGAGATGCTGAGATGTCTCTATTGGACGTGCTGTGTTTGGCTAATGCTCATTGTAAGGCTCACTTCACACTGATCAGTGTTTGGTTTTTGAGCTAACTTTTATTTTTTAAACGGGGTGTTATTCTTCATGGTGGTGAAGAACATAGTCTGTGGGATTAAGATGGCTCACTAACTCCTCATCTTGGTCCCCTTCCTTACAGCCAAGTGAGGACTGGGACAATTTGTAATCTCTCTGCTCAGCTTTCAAACTCTAGGGTCAGATAGTTGTTACATGTGAGGGTTGTTGTGACACACTCTCTGCTCAGCTTTCAAACTCTAGGGTCAGATAGTTGTTACATGTGAGGG
>NW_021604767.1:1644294-1677154 GCF_004785775.1 Grammomys surdaster
TGCTCAGCTTTCAAACTCTAGGGTCAGATAGTTGTTACATGTGAGGGGTGTTGTGACACATGGGGCATTTGGGTGTTCGGTGTGGGTGGCAAGAGAACACGCTGTTCTCTGCTCCTGCACCCTATGCTACTCTATGCCTCAGTCTAGTTCTGGTTTTGCATGCTGAAGTTTTTCTCAGGATCCTTTTTTTTTTTTTTTTCAGCTCTTTTCTCTTGAAACAAGAGCTAATGTAGCCCAGGCTACACTTGAGTATATCTTGTAGCCAAGAATGATCTTCAACTCCTGAATGTCCCGCCTCTACTTGTCAAGTGATAGGCTTGCAGGTGTCCCCCCTCCGCCTCTGTCCTGGAGGGAGTCTGTTCTTTGAGAGGAGAAGCAGGGCAAATGGTTGGTGAGAACGAAGATGCTCCGAAAGCTTAGAGAAAGAAGGGGAGCTCTACCATAAACGTCTGAGGGGAACAACAACCAAACAGCAACAAGAAATGAAACCCAAAATAAAACAAAATGTACCCTCAACCCACTAGCACTTGCTTGATACTTTGGGTTACATCAGTATTATTGACTCCTCATGACAGCCTGTACTTTGCAGATACGAAATGGTGTACCAGGATTGGTTAGTGACGGGATCACAGACTGCTGGCCTGTGGGTTGGACAGGAAGGCTAATGAGGGGGACATCCTGGGTTCAGGCCTGCATTTCCTTCATTTCAGTTTACAGAACAAGCTCTGCCATGTGGCAGACTGGATGCAGAATCCTCAAGGAAGGCTGGGAGTCTTGTCCTGTAGCAGATCCAGGTGGGTGTGAGTGGGCCTCTGGGCCTTCCCTCCTGTAAGATTTGAAGTGAGAATCCACAGCTGCAAGGCCTGGCCTGGCCACTGCTGCTTGAGGATTGTCAGTGTCTGGCCTCTCTGGACAACTTGTGTTTACTCTCTGTGAAATGCCACTTAAGATCATTGTCACTTGGGTACAAAGTGTCAGTGTTGTCTCTGTTTTGTGTGTGTATTCGAGCGTGTTTGTGTGCACCCAGGCACATGTGTGTGCACGCATCTATCTCCCCCCCACCTCTATGTAGGCAGGACAGTCTTCAGTATTATTCTCAGGTGTCATTTACCTTTTTGATTTCTAATCAGAGTCCTTCAAATTTACCTGGAACTTAGAAACCCAGCTAAGCTGGCTGGCTGTAAGCCCCAACGATCCTTTGTTTTCCTGTTCTGAGCACTGTTCTGTTTATAAGCACAACATGACTTTCTTTGTACATGATTCCTGGGGAATGAATTGGGGACCTTGTGCTTATAGGACAAGTACTACATTGACTGAACTATCCTCGTTCCTGTCAATTTTTATTTTTGCTGTGAAGATAGTGAGCCTATACTTAGTGGCTTAACATATGTTATGAAAGATTGCAGACTGGCACACTTTTGGGGGTAACTGTGTGAGTAAACTGAAAGTTGGGAGTAAATGATTCATGTCCAAACCACTGAGGCTCCAGCTCAACTCACAGGGTCTTTTACTTGTGTGCTTAGTGGATGTCTTAACTTGCTGGAGGTGGTAAGATGGTTCTTTGGTTTTTCTGTGGGTTCTAAAATAATAAGCAGCAGCAAGAGCTAGGTTGTCAGGCTGGGGCTGGAGCTGAGAGTTACAGTTCGAATCTCTGGTTACTATCCTGGACACTGAAAAAAAAACCCAATTCCCCCTAACAACCTCCAAACAAAAAACAAAACAAAACAATACAAAAAAAACCAAACAGAAAACAAAACAAAAAATAACAACAAACAAAAAACCTTGCATTGTCTTGTATATTGTATTTATAAATCAAATAGGTGAAGAGGTGAGACACTGATCAGAGAAAGTTCACCATAGAACTTCAGACTGTATTTAATTAAATGTGGAAGAATTATTTGATACATACTGAAGAGTACCTTGGAGCTGACTTGGGTAATACAGGTGAATGCCTCAGTTTTTTTCTACAGAGTTTAGAGTGCGTAGTTGGCATCTAGACAGTTGTCACCCAACGGGATTTGTTTTTAACCTCAGTACAGTCTTGAGTAGCTGTGACACTGATTGAAGAAAAATTTTGGCCTCCTGTACCTTCTTCTGTAGAGAAGTAGTTGGTGACCCAAAGGCGTGATACTGTCAATGGTTTCCGTTTTTGAAGTAAGATCTAGGCCAGGGTTTCTCATCTTTGCCATTGTTTACAGTTGATTCCAATGATTCTCTATTGTAGGGAACTGCCATGTAGGATGTTTGTTGCCTTATCAGCCAGCTCACAAAGGCCAGCCGATTTTGCCCTTCCCTGATAGTGATCTCAAGCGGGTCTCCACACTGCTAAGCGTCCCTTAACAAGGCAGAAACTATTGCTGACTGAAAGCTACTGATGTAGATATTCCACATTATATTTAAATTTGAATAGATATTTGCAAGCTTATCAAAAGGAGATGTATTTATAGAAGCAATATTTGCCAATACTTTAAAAAATAAGGTTTAAAAAAATTCAACTTGGGTTGAGTATAAGTGCTTTGTAATTAACTCCCAGTTATCAAAAAGAACTCCACATAACCATAGTTTCAACCATTTTGGTTGTTCTGTTTATTTTCTTTTAAAATATATAGATTCCCTTGATTTGAAAGAATTTATAATAGCTTTGTTTTCTTCAAAACTTCAAATAGTTGGAAACAATACTGTAGTTTGCTATATGTTTTAAATCTTTTAAGATTTTTTTTCTGGTTAGAACATTCTATATATTCCTCATGTGTCTCCTGAGTTTTTGAATTGCTGTTATGGTAGACATATGACCTAATGAGTAAGAATTTGTGCTGAAGATCTGGGTTTTAGAAATTCATTTATAGAATTTGTGGTAGACATTTTAGCACAAGGTAACAAGTAGATTCACCTGGTTATTGATTTTTGGAGGGACGCAGGCAATTCTCTTGGGCCAAGAAGCGGTTGCTCTTTTAAAACACATTTTGCTAATGATAAAACATGCTTTCAGACTTGTAACCCAGAAGCTGAGGCTCTAGCCAATCAGAGGAAGGAACTGGCTAGATGGTAAAAGGAAGTATTTGTTCCGATATTGGAGCATATGGCCCCTTGCCATCTTTGATAAAAGATTGAATATTGTGCATCCGAAGTCTGCTGCCCTCTTGACCCTCCATCAGTCACCAGCAGGCCTGTGAGGCTGCGTGAGGCAGTAGGATGACTATTGTTTGAGCATTGTGTAACTCCCTCAAACGGAAATTACTGACACAGCAGTATCAGTCGGGTTGTCTGGGTAGTTTTAGATTATGGGCATGTGTTTCCTCACTCTTCCAAAGCTGTGCCAGGTTACAGGTATAAAATGGTAAGACGGAGGGCTTGAAGTTGTGTCATATAGATGAGCAACGTAGATATTTCTGGAACTTTGTTTGGTAGAGAAATAGATGATCTTTCCTGGTACACACTTACATATGGAATCTTATCTAGATTTCCATTGTTATAAAAACCTCCAGAACAGAGTTTTTCAGCCTGTGGGTTGAGACTACTTTGAGGTTGTGTCGAATATCAAATATCCTGTGTTATTTACATGACGATTTGTACCAGTAGCAATGGTAGAGTTATGAAGGGGCAACTAAATGATTTTATGGTTGGGATGTCACCAAACATGGACTCTATTAAAGGTCGCAGCATCAGGAAGGTTGAGAACCACAGCTCTAGACCATCTTCCCATTGTTGCATGCTGTTTGTACTCCATTAAGGTATTAATGACCCAGAAAAACGACTAGTAACCTACGTGAATACTTCTACTCATAATATGTCCTATTTGTTTTTTGTCTGACTCTCTCAGGAAGACTTTATAAGGAGAGCTATGTTTAATATTCACAGCTCTGTGACATCTAATCTCCGTATTTATGCCGCTTTCTTCAGCGAGTAACATGTCAGCTGCAGCTGTCACTGACCAGAGCCGCTGTGAAGTGGGTGGAGGAAGAGGCAGAGAATGTGTGTTCAGGTTCTGTGTCTCAAAGCAGATCTGTTGCAGTCAATCTGTACTGATAGCAACTGGCTTGCAGAAGGCAGCTCGAGCCAGATAATTTTTTAATTTTTTTTTACATTTGTCCAAACATGCAGTCAAGTGGATGCCATAGTGATAAATAACACTGAGACACAGGAAAAAAAAAACCTGGATGAATATCTGTGAATGTCAGGCTTTTTTGATAACGAAATACCATGAATACTATACAGTGTTGATTACTTCTGGCTATAGCCTTTATGTAAAGCTATTGGTCTGTGAACCTTGAATTTTAATAACATGCTGAGAAAAAAAATAGACAGATGAAAATACATCATTATAAAAGGAGAAAATACTTGCTTCTCAACATTAACAATATTTTCTAAATGAGTATATTTAGAAAAAAATGACAAACATTTATCGGCTGGGGGATGACTTGGTTAGTAAACTGCTTATTGCATAATCGTCAGGGTCTGAGTTTGGATTTCTGGCACCCACATAAAAAGCCATACAGTTTCACATGCCTGTCATCCTAGAACTGAGAAGGCAGAGATAGGAAGATCCCAAGAACCCATTTGTCAGCCATCCAACCAAGTTGATGAGACTCAGAGTTGTTGAAAGACTCTCTCTCAAAAACTAAAGTGGAAAGTGAGGGACGAGGATACTTTGTGCTGACCTTTGGCCTCTACATGTGCACATGTGTGTGCACAAACTCATATACATATAAACAGACCCATACAAATAGGACATATGTGTATAACAGTGTGGGGACACACACTTACAAGCACACACACACATGAAATATTTATGTTAACAAACGTTCAGATACTAGTGTAGAAACAGCTTGACCATCCTTATCAGAACTAGGCAGCCTAGGGTCAGACCATCCCTTCCTTGGAATTCACAAAACTTCTTTTTGGATCTCTTCTCTCCCATTCTTCATGATACCCTGGGGGAGAATTAAAAACCTCCACCAATACAGCATAGCTTGGTGTATATTTTTCTTTATCAGTTTTCTATAAAGACAGCCAAGGGAAAGGGGGTTGATTTTTAATATCAGTCAGGAAGGCATAGCTACTATTACTCCTCCTGAATTTTAATACCCTTGGGTTTAAGAGAAATCTTGATGTACTGTCAGATGATACAAAGGGCTTCCTTAATGATGATAAGCAAGCCCTTCACACAGCCTGGTGCCTTAGAAGAACTGTGAGGAGGAAAGGGTTTATTGAGCACTTGCTGCATGCCAGACAGAAGGGCTCACAGTTATTAAACTAATAGGAACCTATTTCATTCGAGAGCTGGCTATTGAGGTAGTAACTTTTACCAACCCTCTTTTACTCCTGGCTGCCCAGGAGTATGTATGTGTGTATGCCTTGCCCAGAGTTCTGTTCCAGTTCCTTAGGGGCAGAGCTAGGAGGTACGGCTTACAACATGTCTCTCGTCTAATTTGACTTCTACCACATCCTTGGCAAAGTACATGTTTTCTTCATCGTAGAACTTTACAGGTTAGAATTGACCTCTGGAGAGGTTTACCATTACTAATGTCCAATTTCCCCAATAGAATCTTTTCACCATGGGGATGGAGATTGTCTTGTTGCTCAACAGTTGTAGCGCTTGGGATGTCTTGCTCCCTCCTCATAAGGATAGTTAAGGTTCTGAAGAAACCCACAGAAGTGCTTCATACTTAACTAAGGCGGTAGAGCCATGTCTTAAAACAGTGATCCTGTCTTTGTAGAGGGCTCCTCTTGGTTTCATTAGTCTTTTTGGTGTACCCGGCTGTGCCATTCTGTTTATGAATCGTTGAAGCATGCACATTAAAAAAAAGTAATTAGATTGCCATTATAATTTATAGTATGCCTGAAGTCAAATCACCTGGTCTAACTGTTAGAGACAAGAGGTGGTAGATTCATGTGCATTTATAAAACATTACTATATTAATTGCATAGGGACTTTGCGGTAAAAGAAAAATGTAATGAATCTTTTTTAAAAAGTTCCTTTTACTGTTAATTTCAGTTTAATAACTCATCACCTTCATTAGTGACATGACTCTAATGTCTTTTTTAAATGAAATTAAGATTTTTTTCTTATTTTCAGTAGATGTTTCCTGTAATATTCCGATTGTATTATTGAACCCCCATCTCATAGCTTAACTACATGTGTATTTATAAAAGTGGACAGTTGAATTTGATTGAGTCAAGTGGCTACCTGAACACCCCACATCTCCTGGCTTGGTAAAACTTGCAGCCTATTGGAGGACTACTTCATTCACTGGAGACCGAGTTTTTGTTTTTAAATTTAATTTTGCACATATATATTATTTTTTAATTCAATTTACATTCCAATATCAGACTTTCAGTACCCTCCCATGCAGTTCCTCCCTCATTCCTCAAAGGAGAAGGGCCCCCCCCCCCTTGTATCATCATCCTTTGCTCATGCAGATCAAGTCACTGCAGGGCTAGGTGCGTCCTCTTCTGCTATGAACAAATCAGGTGGCCCAGTTAGGGGAATGGGATCCACAGGCAGACAGGCAACAGATTCAGGGACAGTCCCCGCTACGGTTGTTGGGGGAATGTGCAAGATTTTTGTTTTTTAAGCAGCAGAGATTATCAAGAGATTCCATTGTTATTAGAGAGTAAAAAGTGCTGACAGCAAGAACAAACTTCACAAATGGACCGTGGTTACAATTTGTTGAAGGAATCTTAACTTTGAAGATTCCATAATCTGTTCTATGCCTCAGTGAAGACAGGTGGATCTAGATAATGCCCAGGGTGTGAGCTGATGACTTGGGAGGTAACACGCATGCGCAGCTCCATTAACTCTTACAGGGTTAGGGTCTCCAAGAATACAACACAGAAGGGTTGCATCTAGCATGATCGGTGTTAGTGGAGTTTCTCTTTTCACTGTGTTATTTGGTGGGGGATGTTGAGCTGAACTCTACTTCTGAAAGAATCTTAGAAGAATGGGGCATAGAAAGAGGAGTTGCGTCGTTTAATCGAGATACTCCCTAGTAAATGTGTATAGCACCTGCTTAAAAACCATCATCGTCTGCACAGCCCAGTCCTTTCTGCCCCTCTTACTTAGGCTTGTAAACATGTTTACATTTTACATTTTACAACGTAAAACATTTTTCTTAAGTTGCCTTTATTTGTTTTTGTAGACTTATGTGGAGTTGTATAGAAGTGATGTAGCCACAGCTTGATTGTCTGTTCCTTTGGACAAGTGCATTCTGAAGAGCAATGTGATAGAGCTGGGAACTACAAACCTCTGCTGACAGGAACAGTGTCTCTCTTCATCCATCTGTGTTGTAGGACAGGGCTTCTGAAACAGTTTCTACTTGCAACCCTAGTTATATGGACATTTAAAATAGGTGCACAAATTAAACTTTTACTGACAATAAACCATAAAGAAGTTTATTTTAAGCATTTATTTAATACACATGCAATTTTGTTTTTTTTTAGCATTGCTTAGTGTAAGGGTATATGTTGTAATCCTAGCACTTGGGAGGTAGAGGCAGGAAGATCAGGAGTTCAAGACCAATCTGGGTTACATATTATTTATGAGGCTAACCTGGGCTATCTCAGACCCTGTTTTAAACAAAATCAATAGATTAAAAATGAATGATTAAAGATAAAAACAAATTTGTATTTTGAGATGGATAGGTTTATTTATTCTTACATAAATAATTAAATCTTACCTGAATATTTGACATTTCCAGACATAGAACATAGTTAACATTTTCAGAGTTGATCAATATTTTAGTTTTATAATTGTCAATGCTGATGACTGATCTCATATATCATATATATATATATATATATATATATATATGGTATAAAATGTTTATATGTATAAGTACCTATTAACTAGTATAAAATACCTAGTATAAAATGTTTATGGGAGCTCCTCCTGGAATTAGAAGAAGAGACCTTGAGGCTCCAAAGCCCCACTATATGCTGGTGGAGGTGGAGGTGGAGGTGGAGGTGAGGTGGAGGTGGAGAACATGGCATAGTTTGAGTGAGTGAAGGTGAGTTTCAGGTCCAGGCTGCAGAGCTAGAGAGTAGGGGGAGGAGGCAGAAGAAGACAACACTCAGCTAGGCTAGCAGAAAGTAAAGAAAGAACACTGCCGATCCAGCCCCCACAACCGCAGCCCTTTCTCCAGTCTGGCTTACTGGGTGGCCTGTTCAAGGAAGGGGGCAAAGGTAAATCATTCAGGTTTAATTTGAAAATTGTTAACACACATGTAGCCTCCCAATACAGCTCTCCTTTCTGGCAGCATAAACGTCCCTCCTCCTTGGGATCAAGCTGTGTAAGATCACTAGGATGAGATTTAAATGAAGACAATGTTTACAGATAGGTCTTAGGGACCTGGGGACTGTGGGTATTCCTTGAGTCACTGCTACTGGGATGTGAAGCCTCCCACAGAAGGACCCATGTGTTGTTTCTTATGAGATTCACGTCTGTGTCAGAGATGGAGACAGGGCAAGGACCTCCAAATGTTCCACATACAAAAGCATGCAAGAACTGAATTTCAACAGAGCGCTGTTTTTAACTTTCACCCACATTTTATGAATCTAAAAGGTTTTAGAAATTTTGATTTAAGTTCCAATAGGAAACTTTAGGTACTGTCTCCTTGTGGTTGGCTCTTTAAAATCCTGTCGGAAAGCGAGCACTCTCATGGTTGCCTTGTCTTTCTGCAGCTGTCCTGGGTGGCCATCTGTTCTCTCGGGTGGACTGAGTGCTAATCTCCACTGAGGCTGCTGTATGTCCTGTCCTGTCTGCTCTGCTTGTTCACCCCTTCTTTCTTAGGAACCCTCTTTGAAATGGAATCCTTTCCTAAACAGAAGCTCCACACACCAAGTGGTATCTATTTATAACCTACAAGTGTTGGACTGGCAACTTAGAACTCAGATGATCTGAAACTGTCGAGCGGGGCAGGACTAATTTTAAGGGCAGTTATTGGAGGACTTGGAAGGAAACACAAAACATACCTGGTTTTTCTTTTTGGAGCGTTCAAATCATGTCTTCATTTCATTTTAGCAATAACTGATTGGGAAAATGGGCATATATGTTAAAAACAGAACACATCAAAAACAAGGGCTGGAGTCATAGCTTATTGAGTAACATTCTGCCAAGAGGATCTGAATCAGATCTTCAGTAGCCACACAAAAGTCAGGAGTGGGAGTGGGAGCCTCCAATACAAGTGCTGAGGACACAGGGGCAGGAAGATGCCTGGAGTTCTTGCCCAGTAGCATGTAAGACAGTGATCTCACTCACTGACGAACACAGAAGGAGATGCTCTCATCCTTTCATCTGCCCATCCGCTGTCCTCTGAGAACTGGGTTCAGCTTTGAATGCTTGGGTTTGGTTGCCCCATTGGTAACTAATTGGTAGGTGGTTCCTTTATGGCCTTTGCCAGTTAGCAGACATGCAAATGGAGTCTTAGCAGAGTTCCACTTTCCTTCAAAATACAGCCAAGTGTTCTATGAAATGTCGGGTAACAACTTCTGTTTCTCTTATTCAAGTGTCAAGAAATTGTCCAGGAGAGATCCTACTTAACTGTCAATGGTAGAGGTTACAGAAATGGATAGGTTATAGAATGTTATGAGTATAATGTCCAAGCAGCTAAAAACTCCTTGAGGAGGGGAGTAAGTACTACATATTTATCCACACCAGGGGCCTATTTCAGTGTTTCTCTCTTCGATCAAGATTAACATGAGTGGGCATTACTCGGAATCAATATGTGTGTGTTTAAGTGTGACTTTCTTACCCATTTTAAAGAAAGAAATACAGAAGGTCTGAAGGAATAGAACTCTTTCTCCTTTAAAATAACTTATAAGGGGAAAACTATTTTCAGTTTCTCTAGTGTGTATTTGAACCAGAATAAAAGTGTGTGTGTGTGTGTGTGTGTGTGTGTGTGTGTAGGCCAGAGGTTGACATTTCTCAACATTTTCCACCTTAAGTTTTGAGATGGGGTTTCTCATTGAACCCAGTGTTTGTAGAGTAGGCTAGACTAGGAGAATAAAGGGGCTTGCTTCCATTCTACCACCATCCCAGGTCTAGAGTAACCAAAATTGTGCTTGACTCTTATGCAGGTTCTGAAGATTCAAACTGGGGCTCTCACTCTTCCTCACTCCTTCAAAATGAAGATTTCAATTTCACTAAGAGTCCCTCGTCTTTAGTGACTTTTAAAGAAAACTTTTTAAAGTTTTAAAGGAAAACGTTTTCAAAGTCACAATATTGGACGAAGGAATTATAGGTAGAAATCTGTTCCTAATTGAGTTTCCCTCTTCCGGATTTTTTAAAAATAGATTGTGTAGTTTCTGACTCCAAAGTTGTCAGTCACAGTATCTTTCTTGTCACAGTTCATCCAGTGTTTATTGAGCGGCTGTTGCAGCATGCAGCCTCTTGGAGCTCTTGGTCTATGAGAAAGGCAGATGCAAACAAACCGCAGGATGAGGGTGTCCATCGAGGTGAACCAGGATGTAGATCGAGAGGAGGGGGAGACACAGTGGTGTGGGAGGCCAGAGGCCAGGCCAAGTGCTCAGGAATTATTCATTCATTGCTTCCTGTTACCTAGGCTCAGTTTAAGGTGCTGATGGCTTTAGCAATGCACAAATTCTGCACCCCTCCCCCACTCTCCCAGGATGCAGATAGGGACCATCCTTCCCATCCACCTGTGTGTGTGAGTGTAGCTGGGTGCACACATGCAGCCTTGAGCACTGGTATGTTTGTGCAGGGTATGAGAGGAAGTGACTTTAGAACAGGGTCCCTACTGAAGTGGGGGAGTCAAGCAGAAGAGCCATGCTGTTTTGTACATGGCGGACATGTCCTTAAACATCCCTGAAAAGAGAAAAATAGCATTTCCCAGTGAGGGAGAAGGATGGTTATAAGTAGATGCTAGGTTGGGATTTTATATTTTCTTTTCTTTCTTTCTTTTTTTTTTTAACAGAGTCTGTGTCGGATTTGCTTAGTAAACCTGAGTCGTAGTTCCATTTGTAAGAACAATAGGCTTCTCCTCCAAACTGCCATATCTGGTGTCAGCTACAAGGACCTAGCAAGGAGCTGCACCTCCCTAGCTCAGGCCCAGACCTAAAGGCAGCTTTCTGGGATATTCTAGGCTGGGGGAAGCTCAGGCCTAATCCCCAAATCCTGTCTCAGCAAAGGTGAGGCCTTGGCTCAGAGTGGTCAAACCCCACCTGAAATTAAACTAGAGTTTCAATATATATACACTACCCATGATTAGGTGTTTACAGCATCTAATCTTCAGCAATTAAAGAGACGAAGTGTGGGCGGGGTAAAAAATAGCAATACCCACATTCTGAAGTCTTTGAGAAAAACAGGAAACTAGTCTTTTTTAACCAGTGATGCCCAGAACTGGTTATTGCAAAGAGCTTGTTTTCCTAATGGGATGTGGTCAGCCCAGCTGTGCCAGAAGTTGAATTCTCTCATTATGACGGGCGTCTGTGGATTCCTTTAGCTGACAAACCTATAGACAGGCAAGCGTAATTATCAGTGGTAACCTGGTCATTATGGCCAGAGGGTGCTTGGGAAACAATTTGCCCCAGTCCTGAAAGCTCATGAGAACATATGAAATGAGAACATTTGACCAACACATAGTTATTTCCAGGAGTTGTAAATGAACCAGGACTTTTTGTTGTAAAAGAGCTGATTGAGTTTCTGCCTTCTTTATTTTATTTTATTTTATTTTATTTTATTTTATTTTATTTTATTTTATTTTATTTTTTAAGTTGACAGTCAGCACTGGATGTTAGTATATATTATTTGGTGACTTGGTCATCCGTTCAAGCTTCATGTTATAACGTTTTAAACTTTTTGTTGTTTGTACACAGTATCTGGTTTCAGTTAGATAAGTGGAAAATTAAAATTGGGGTCAGAAATGGCTTTCATCATCCTCAAGGTTAAAGAGGTTCTCTTGCCTTTGTGAACTGAAAAAAAGAATGACCACGGGGAAAATGATTTAGGCAATTGTCAGCTGACTTTTGGCCTTGAGGAAAGTGTAGATTGCTTCAGAACGAAAGCCAAAGGAGAGATCCCCACGGTCTTCTCTGCAGTCTTTCACCGGGTTAGACAGGTGGAGGAGGAGGCTTCCCTCCATTTCCTGCTGTGGGTTCCGGGTCACTGGGGAGCCCATCTCCGCCAGCACCCTCCCTGCAGACTGTTTCTCTCCGTAGGATGAAGGGGTGGGGGAGGTGTTAGACTTTTGGAAATGAAGTACTGAAGACTATTTCAACTGCTTATTGTCTTTTTTTTTTCGTTGCCAAGCCAAGCATTGGGTTTGTATAGTGAAGGCTTTACGCTTGTCTGTTTGCATCAGACTTTACAGTTGTCTCTTTAATAAGTAAGCTACTCACCCTTCTTTTTTGTGACGCTTGTTTTCAATGCATGATCCAGGAAGTGTGCCTGGGCTTAGCAATGCCCCCTCTCCAGCTGACTGCCCAGGCAGTTCCAAAAAAGGCAATCGTCCCTGCTATTGATTTCTGTGGAGCATCAGTCATGTTAGAGTTATTTATGACGAGACAGGAGTAAGCTTCATGCATCTGTCTCTTAGGTTTAACACGAGGGCACTGTACAGCAAGTCTGTCTCCATTCTGATCCAAGGAGATATTTTTTCTCTCCTTGGAGACAGCTTGGCCAGAGCCCTCATTAGGAAAGGGAGCAGTAAGTGCATCTGGGGAGTATGAAAGTCTTGGTTTTTTAACCCCTTGCTGCTTCTTAGTGAAATGGGAGGACAGTGGATGGATGCTATCTGCCACTTAGCCCTTCCCAGGATGTGGTAAAGTAATGAGATAATAGTTGTCTAGTACACTCAAACGCAGATGAGAGATATTTCTTAAAGTGCCAGCCCTTACTGGGGGGAAAAAGCTAACAACAGAACTAGCAAGCAGACATGTTTTATCAAGTCTCAGATTTCAAATGTATATTAAAATCTGGTGTTTCTGCTGGGAAAACCAAGCCCTGGAACATTATGATAATGTTGAAATGGCAGGGGAAAAATGGATTATTATTGCATTCACTTTCCACATGCTTCCATGGTGGTATATTTTTTGTACATTTTCATATTTAAAAATATAATTAAAAGTATTACCCTGCTCTCAAGAATGTACTTTGGGCACTACCCCATTTTGATAGCTACCTTTAAGCCTATGAATGGAGCACAATTTAAAAACTTGGGCTGTGGTGCCGGGGAATGACTGGGCCTAAGGGCACATGTGTGAGTGATGAGGACTGGAGTCCCAGTCTCAGAATCTATGTAGAGTAGCTCACAATCACCTCTAACTCAGTCCCAGAGGATCTGACGCCCTCTTCTGTCCTCAGTGGGCACTGCACTCACACACATCATCTCCACACTCAGCCATGCACATACATAATTAAAAGTAAAAGCTTTTCTCTTAAAAAAAAAAAAAAGGACTCGGGAGAATACTTAGGAAAATGGCGTTTTTTTCCTTAGCATAGTGTGAGCAAAGTGTCCCTATCTGTCATTCTCATTACTGGGCTCCCCACCAAAGAATCGGAAAACACAAAAGTTTTGTATACATTTGACCACAAACTCATCTTGCTGTTGTCCTTTCTCTCAAGTGTGAGACTTTATTGAGCAGATGTAGTAGAAAGAGTGGGTCTTCCCTGATGCACGTGCAGAGATTTTTCTCTGATTTCTTATGGTCAACATTCTAATACCACCCCTCAGAGGGTTTGGCCTATCTAGCTTGTTCAAAAAGTACTCCTTTTGAAGTATAACTCACAGTCTGGCAGAGGTGGAGGGGGTGGGTGGGGTGGAGCAGTGGAGGATTAGGTGGGATAGCTCGCTGGCAGGGGTGGAGGGGTGGATCGGGTGGGTGGGAGAACTCATTGCCTGTGAGGGGTGGAGGGCGTGGGTGGGGTGGAGGGAGTGGGATAATTCCACCTCAGGATGCGGGGTGGGTGGGATAATTCATCGTCTGGCAGGGGAGGAGGGGTGGGTGGGTGGCTCTGCAGTCATGCCTTGCAGATGTAGGAAGAGAAGAGTCCCCAGCTCAGTTTTATCTTCTTTCTTCGGAGCAACATCCTTGCTTCATTGTCTGTGAGAAGGAAGCAGGCCTCCTCCTGGTGGGTGAGACTTGGTAAAGGAAGTTGGAGGTGACCTACTCTCAGCTGGAGATAGAGGGGTCAGGGAGAGCTGACATTCCCTGCCTGGGTCAGGCAGCCTTTCGTGGCAGAGTGGCCCTGGAGCCCATATCCTCCTGGAACCTGTGCCCAGGCAGCCATTGCTGCTCCCATCCTTCCTCACCCTTGCAGCCCAGGAAGACCTTTGCTGGGGAGAATTAATTGCTTTAATACTGATTGGCTGTAAGCCAGCCCTGCAGGAGCTTGCTCCCTGCTTCTGGTTGTCATTTGAAGCTGGCTGAGGAATACAGTTGCAGTTTACCAACACACTTAAATAGCAGCTGTGGCGTGGTGGTTTCTCTGAACATAGGGGTGCCGAGTTCCTGCCAGAGAAAACTTCAGCTTTATCCAGGTGACTCCAGATTGATGAATACTCTGCCAGCCTCCTGGAGCTGCACTGTCTTAATTTGATATCCGTAATTAAAGATAAGGTATTACGCTTTGGATAATTCTAAACAGTATGTTGGTTTTGGTTGGCCTTCTTTTGGCTAAGTGTCATCTCTATGGTGGAGTTGATACTCCTTGTGGTAGGGAGACTGTCTTGTGCATTGCGAAATATTTCCCAACATCCCTGTCCTCCACCCAGTGGGTGACAGTAGCCCAGCCCTACCCTCCTGCCAATCTTAACAGTCAGAAGGAACCCCAGCCATTGCTCAATGTCCCCTGGGAGACAAAATGTCTGCACTTGTAAACCTCCATAGGCTATCAAGAAATCTGAAGCCTGTGTATCTGCTGGCCTGAATCAGATGTTTGTCAGCAGCACAAAGCTTGAACTTAAGATGCCAAGTAGGAAAGCAAGGATGCGGAGAGTTAAATTTCTAAATAGTGAGTATTCCTATTCCTAGTTTATGACTGAGTGGATAGCAATCCCAACCAGGGGACTTCCCCTGCTGGCTTGTGGCAGGAATTCCCTCTCCCTGTCTCCCAAAGGCTGGGACTCCCTCCTCAAGGACTGCCCTTGCTTCTGACTCACTTCATTCTTCTGTCTCTTCCTTTCAATTTTCTGCCCCCTGTTGCTGCCAGTAACTGGACCAAGCCTGCTGCCTCTGACAAAGACAGGCCCCATTGAGAATGTCCTCATCAGTGCAGCGCCAGGTCACTGTGTGTGCCTCTAGACAATGAGTCTTGCTATTCTTACTTGTTTGCTTATTTTGTAGAGTTCTTCCTGGTCTTTTGTGGCGTATGTTGGGAAAGGCAGTTTTATATACTACTGACTCAAGTACTCAGTTTGGATCTGGCAAGAAACTGTGCCATCCAAGGTTGGCAGGTTCCGTGGTACTCTTATTACTTTGCCTTAGGCTAACTCTAAATCCAGTTATATAAGCTTTAGGAGGGGGAGCCCAGAGTGCCAATTACCATTTGTGACATTAGTCTAAAGGGGGAAGCACAGTTCCAGATTTCCAATGCTAGAAATAAAAGTGAATTTGGGGAATGTGACTTTTTTCAAGTAAGACGAGGGGATGAGAGATGGGAGAGCAGGTGGCATGGTCCAGCTGGTACCCATTACAGGTGAGGCTTTCCAGAACACTTCAGGGAGATGCTCTTGGTGGCGAAGTTAGGGTTCCTGCTCCTGTGGGAGCTGACAGACTGAAGCAGCTGTGTCTTGCTCCTCTCCTAAGGACTAGAGGAAGCATGTAAATATTTCCTTGGATCTCGTGTGGTCATGCCATAGTGTACAGTCTTTACCAAATGCATAGTCGGCCAAGAGAAGAAAAGAATAATTGCTATGGATTGAGATCCCAGCTCACCAAAGACTAAAAAAAAATAACTGGACAAGTTCTGTTTTAAAGAGAAAGAAAACAGACAATCTATGCTGTACAAATTTGTGATGAAACTAAGAAAAGTTTAGTTATAAGAGAAACACAAAATCTGAGTTCTTGTTTGTACATCAAATGATGAAATGCTTGTATCCAGTTGTCAGGGTAGGGTAGGGATAGTTTCATTGCACACCAGGAGACCCTTACTCCTGACCCTGAGAGGGTCTGATGGTTCCCATTATCCTGTGTGCATTCTCCTTTCCCCTCTCAAATTGTCAAGATGGACACTGTACATAGATAAACTTATCAAAGCTAGAATGTGGGAGTGCTGAACCTCACAAAGGAAGAGTTACTTGCTTTGGGAAGTTTCTAGAACATCTTACTGATGACTTTAAAGTTGGGTTCAGGCTGCTCCAGGACATTGGATAGTTGTAGAAATGAAATATAAACCTGGTGGACGGTTTTGATTCTGGGGGCTTTGGGTCTTGAATTTGAGAGAGTATGCTATTAAATATTCAGACACCGTGTACCCTTTGTTATGTGGTTCAAGGAGTCACAGTTGGAGATCCATGGGAATCAGAACCATGTGACACAGCACCATACGTTTATTTGTTGAATGAATCAGTGAATACATGAGAAGGAAAAAAAAAACAGTTCATCGTGAAGATTCATTTAGGGTGTTTTTATTTATTCTTTGAGAATTTCATACAAATAGACAATGTTCTTGGTCATATCCTTTCTTAGTCCTTTCCCCTACTCCTCCTGGATGACTCTAATACCACATCCTCCTCCCAACTTCATGCCCTTTTGTTTTGGTTTGGTTTTTAAGCCCACTGAGTCCAAGTAGAGTTGCTCATCTGTGCATGGCCATCCACTGGAGCGTGGGCAGCCTACTAGGGAACATGTTTAAAGGAAAAGTAAGCACTATTTTTTTCGCTGGAAAAATTACAGGCATTTTCCAATGTTACTGCAATATTTAAAAGAGCAGCATGCAGTGAATTTTTTTAAATTGTTGCTCTTAAGCAAGGACAGCAGGAATAGATGGTCATTTCTAGAGACAGGGAGCATGTCACCCTCTCGCAAAGTCATCTAGAGGGACACGGTTATAGACAGTCTCTCAAGCATACCAATTAGTTGACACTAGAGAATAACAGGCACTTCTTAGAGCCAAAATCAATGAAGACAATGAGTGAAGAAAAATAATGGTTTGAGCTATGTAAGAAAGATTTTGATTTTGGTGCTGGCTGTGGAGGACTGAGTTTTGCTCTAAGTCTGGCAGCACCGTATCACCATGAAGAATCTGGTGACCTGCAGGGTTCTTTTTGTCATTGAGGCATGGCAGTTACACCATCTCAGCATGAACCCGTGTCTTTAGCTCTTCCTGGTTCAGTCCCAGCACCACATGAGTAAGTAAAACTTGAATTTGAAAATGGGGTGCATATGACTTCGAGGTGTGTTGTCTGTCTGTCTCTGTCTCTGTCTCTCTCTCTCTCTGTCTCTCTCTCTCTCTCTTTCTTTCCTTATTGTGTTTTTGGTTTTATTTTATTTCATTTTACTTTATTTTGAGGCAGGGTCTTTCTGTGTAGCCTTGGCTGTCTTAGAACTCCCTCTGTAGACTAGGCTGGCCTTGAACTCACAGAGATTTGCCTGCCTCTGTCTCCCAAGTGCTACGATTAAAGACATGAGACATCATGGCCAGGTTGTCTTCTTTTCCATCTGTTATAGATCCTAAGTTTGTCTCAGAGGATTTAGGGCCTTTGAGATGACACGATGGGTTGGGTCAAGGTGCTTGTGGCCAATCCCAGAAACCCACAGGGGATAAGGAGGGAACCGACTCTTGCAAGTGTGCAACCCTCCAAATACATAAACGTATCAATCAATAAAAGTCTTCTGCACTTCTTCTATAGGCATGGACAAGTTCCTCAAACTCCTGAGGCCTTGAGTGGTCAACAGTGAGTTGATGGTAGGAAATAATTTTACCTGTCTTATAAGAGATTCATGGGAAACAGCAATCACTTAAGACAGTGCTGCAGCCCACAAGGTCAGTAAATGCCAGCCACTTTTGTTGTTCTCTGATGGTTCAGATTTTATTTGGATTTCTACATGTCTCATTTACTTAACATTTCCAGCAGGAAGATCAAATTTTAAGTCATTACTTTATAGAAACCAGGGTGGCTGTAACAGAGTCTGGACCATCAGAGTGAACTGTTGTGTCTCATAAAGGCATTGGGTAATACCTGGGGTATCTGTGGGAGTCAACACTCAGACTGAAGGCAAGTGGGCCCTGTTCTTGGCTAGGTGCCAGCATCTGCTTCTAGGTCTTGTGTGTTTCAGGCCTGCTGAAGTTGTTCCTTCTTGTTGGTCTAGTTTTGTATTTATTTTCTTTTTTCCTGACATCTCTTAAGACTTAAGAGCAAAGTACTCAGAAAAATACTATCTTATAAAAGAAATAAGAAAATGCTTCTGTTTATGTTGTATTCCTCAGATACCAAGCTCATAAGTAATGCTCTAAGGTCGAAAGGAACACACACTCTCCTCTGAATTTTCAATCCCATGAATTGAAAGATTTTCAGTTAGCACCACTGCTTAGAACAAACCATCAGAGGGTAATGCGATGAGTTTTTCAGTTGGACTGGTTTCTTGTTGAATGTTTTCAATGTGACAGTTTCTTTGTTATGTAATGACTTTCGAGATGAGAACATGGTAGGGCCAGGCGCATCCTCTGTCTTGGTGCTGAGGCACCCTTAGGTGCTGAGCATGAGAACTTTCACCATGGGCTTTCACTGCTGCCTTTAACCAGGCTTAGGACTAACATCTAGAGAAAATGTCCTTTAGCCAGGTGGTTTGGACCCCCTCTTTGTCTCAAATATTAATAACGTTGGTTAGATTTTCCAGTGGAAGTGGTTGTTATTGCATTTATTTAAAATGCTGCCTTAGAGCAGGGACTTAAGTGGACGATCTTCTCAGCTTGGAAATATCTGGTAGAAAGTCACCACTGCTTAGACTTCACTATGTACGGTTTCCGCAGTCCTGTGTGACTTCTTACTGATTCCTTTTATGGCTGAACAGCGTATTCCTTTGATTAAAGGCTCGCCGAGGTCCATAAATCAATATTAGTGGTTAGCTAATTGTTGAGAATTTGAAGTTTTACTTTAACACAATCAAGTCATAATTATTTCTTCACTGTGGCCAAAATTTAATCTTGTAAAATCTTGTTAAGACTTTGTTATTTTCTCCCCTCAGGTCTTTCCATTAAAGACTTCTCAACATGGGAAACTGAAAAATGTTGAAATCGCTTCCATCTTGGGAAAAATGATAAAACAGGTCCCAGGGCTTTCCCAGTTTCTACATTGTTTGTTCCTAACTGGACATCATCTTGACCACCTAAGTTGATATTGCAGTAGCTTCCTGGTTTTGAAACTCAATGACACGGTCACGTGTCAGCTGGCAATTGACGTCAGTGGATTTGGATTTGTATTTACCATCACTGACTCTCACTCCTTTGTTTTAGGGGCTCTCTGCCCAGGCTGCTGCCGATCAAGAGGCTGCTTCAGCCTCTTACACACACACCTGTCTTCATGACTTAACCAATTTTCAGCCACCAGAAGGACCTCTTACAGCCTGCAGTTTCTGAAGGGTTTTTACAGAACCCTTGCTCTGAGCCTTGCTCCGTGCTCATGGATACAGCTGGATTTTGCACATTTGTTGTATATGTACGCAAATCCACTGGGCTCTATACCTGGAAGCACAGCTGCTCCCTTTTGGATATTTCTACCTCAGATGTGCCTTAGGGCACCTCAGTGTGAGTTTCTTTTCCAATAGAACATGCTTCCTCTCACCCTGGGTTTTCTCCTTGCCTCCCTGGAAGCTGTGGGCTGCTGGGTGTTCAGAATCTCCTCTCTCAGACCTCTCCTGACACAAGCCATCTACCCCTCCTGGGGCCATACAGTAACCTGAAAGGCTGCACTTCTCTTATTTCTTCTGATCATGTGATTTTTTTTTTTTGAGGTCAAAGATAATTTTTGTAACCTTCCAATGACATAGCACAATGTGTAAAAGACTAACAGATGACAGAAATAGCCAGTTACAGAGACTGGAATAGTTAGATATCAAAATTGTGCCTAATATATTATATATAATGTACATACATTATATTTTACATCATAGATCATTATATATTATACATTATGTTATACATTCTATATTCTATATTTATTCTATAATCCATACTCTAAATTATACATTAAATTATACATCTTACATTATACATCATATATAATACATCATATACCACATATCATATAGCATGTCATATATCATGCCATACATTATACATTTTATATTACATTATACATTATATATTCCATAGTTTATTTTCTAAATTTTATATTTTGTATTTTATGTTACATAAAATGGTATCTAATATATATTACATGATATATAATACACATACACATATATTATACATATATATCTCACATATACATCACACATATATAAACCATATATATATATATCACATACACACATATCATCATCATTATCATCAAGCCTTGTTAGTTAAATGTAGCCCGTAGAACTTTGGAAGAGCGTTCTCGCCTTTATGGGCTTGAATGGAGACCCGTGATGGGACGATGGCAGCAAGCAGTTTTCATTTGATTTTTTTTGAGGCACTTTGAAAAGTAGCTGGAGAAAGCAGAAGCCAACTAGTTGCTTCAGATTGCTGAGCCATGTTCCACACTTCCTACCTCCCGTGTCCTACATTCTCCTGGGGATTAGGATCGGGGAAGGGGCACCTATCCTTCCATTTATGTAGTTGAAAGTATTTGGAGGAAAACTCAAGTTTCATTGAGAGGCCGTTCCAGGTCTGGACACAGATGGCGCTTGGTGTGTGTGGCCTGTACTCATTTTAGGTCATCTTGAAATCCAGTTCTGTTAAATTGATCAATTTTGTGTGAACGGTTTGATCACAGTACCGTCCATCTCAGCAACTCCAGGAGAGAATTGTCATTGGGGTCCTTAGAATCTTACAGCGGTTGAAATAGGGAGCAAGTTGTATTTCATCAGGCAGTAAAGTTTGTTAAGCAGTCAGATATTAAAATGATGTCTTTTCTGGCTTCATAAAAAAATCAAAACCATCAGTCCTCCTTGATCGGATGTAGCATGTTCTGACTCCATGGAACCAGTATCTAGTTACTACACATTAATCTCAGCTAATTGTACAAATACAAAGCTTTAGCTGTGAAGACTCAGCTGTAGTTAGGGTGGAATTCTTGGCGCTCGGATGCAGAGCGGGTGCGGAGTGGTCTTATGTAACTGTCTTTCCCTTTTGGCATCCATAAAAACAAGAAACTCACTTCCCCCCTGAGGTCATCTCACGTTAAGCAAAAAAATTAAATACGTGAGTAGAAATTCCATTTGGTTTTTTGAATATCACCAGACTTCACATGGATCTTAGCTTGGATGGCTTTTGAGTCTTGATACTGGCTTGGTTGTCCTTTATGAAGAACAACAAACAAAACATCCTGTTTTTCGAACAGTCAGTACAAGTCCCGGGGGAATAATCACAGAAATAGCGAAGGTTCTTCCTATATCAGTTAGAAGCTTTGAAATTTCCATTACTGTTATGTTTTTCTTCAAAGTCCTCTTCAGAAGTGACTAAAACAAAATTGTTTGTGACCTGGGGAACTGGAGTCCTGCTAAGTGCTGGCTGCCCACTGTCCCTCTAACAGTGACCACTATAAATGGTAAATATTTGTAAACTCTTATTTTTTTTTTACCTATTCCCTGTATAGTTTCACGTATTGGAGACTTACCATGACTCCTTTAAATGTTTGCTTATGTCAAAATAAGTGAAAGTCGAAGAGAAAAGATATTTTGAGAGTCTCACAATACAGCTTTAGGATTGGTGGAAGGAGCCAGGACAGTGATTCAGAAGCTGAAAATAGCTCTTCATTTTATGCAATCAAGTAAAACACTGTACCTTGGCATCCCCACACCGGATTAGCAAGGAGTTGGAAGTTCTTCCTCCCCCAGCATGCCATTAGGGATGACAGGCGGAGCTATGATAAAAACTGCTTGTTTAATGGGGCATGTGCTGCTGGCCTTACACCCGTGATGTGCAGGCCCGATTAGTGCGGAGTGACCTCAACTCATACACATCTCCTCTGGAGAGGACCTGACAGGCCCTCTCTGTTCTCATGAACGTTTGTGCAGCGTGGCTCCTCAAAGGGAACCCACTCACTTTAAGGTTGCAAAAGTCCCGTGTCTCTGCTGTTTGCTCTATTCTAAAGGAACTTGAAGGATGGCAGCTTTCAGCCGTCACATATCAAGACCAACAAAAGGAAGATATTTCTCTATCTTTTATAGGTTTGTAGTGCGTTCCTGTGTGTGTCTGTGTGTGAGTTAGGGGTCAACAACAAGTGTTTTTCTCAGTCACTCTCCACCCTATTTTTTGAGTCAGGGTCTCGCTCTGAACTCAGAGGTCAATGATGCTAGCCAGAAGACAGAAGATCACCCAGCACTGGGTGTCTGCCATTATATATGTGGTGATCCTTGGATCAGAACTCAGATCCTCAAAGTTGTAAGCCCCTTTCCAGCCCAGACTGATCTGTTCACAGAACCCTCACACTGGGCAGGGTTTCTCTTGTTTGCTTACCTTTAAAACCCATGAGCCTAAGGTGAGTTCCCAGCTTGTTCTGTTTCTGTTGAGTAAGTGGCTAAACCTTTTCAGTAGGGTCTTCTCATGCAGGAGCTGTGTCATGCTTGTGAGCCAGAGTTTGAAGCCTCACCTTCAATCCTTGTTACCTAAAAAAGGACTGCTAGCTGTGCCCTGGCAGATCATACAGCTGTCAGGTTATAATTAACATTTGATGTGACTCTAATTAGACAGAATTGGTGGGAAATATCTGGGAGGCTGTAGCAGTGCTACTGTGATGTTTGCATTGAAATGTTTGCGATTATTCCCTTCACTTAAAGCCCACGTTCAGATGGGGTGGGGGGGGTGCCACATCTCACTTAGCTCTATTGTTTGGGACTTTGGCTGGAGGCTAGAGGGACCGGAGTGCTTTCAGCTTGCATTGTGGTGTCTGTCTGTCAGACAGAGAAGCTGAAGAATGTATATTCTTTTCCTTTTTTTTTATTTCTTCAAAGAGATTAAATCATGTCTCTGACAGGAGAGGGCAGGATCTCTGAGAAGACCTCCCCAGTGCTTGGAATTCATAGATTCTACCAGGACCCTTCCCTATTGTCCTGGGCAGTGCACTACCCAGCAGCTCTCAGCATCTTTGGCTGCAGGCCAGCCTCCCAGGGCTTCTAGCTTTGATGTGCAGTGCAGGCTGTCCTCTGGCCAGGTTGTTGTTGCTGTGGCCTGGGCTTCACTCATAGTGAGTGCCAGGAGGGATGTCCTGTCTGCAATATATATTTCCACAGTCCTAGTCCTGAGGCTGAAAGAGTATGCCTTTGTCTGAGCCACAAGTGGCTGTCCTTGACTGCTCTGCTTAGCTGTGCTTTCTTCTGGTGTCTGCTGGAGACAGCTTTGCACCCTGCCCGTCACTTGGGAGGAGGATCCGCCCCTCTGTGTGGAGGAAGACAACAAACAGCTTTTTGCCAGGTCTATTGTTAGTCTGAAGGGTTTTCTAGGCCTGGTTCAGGGAAACCAACCCAGCTAGTTGAACGGCTTCCTCATGGGGATGCTTTGACCTTGTTTTAGTCTAGGCCTGGCAGCCGGATTCCCGAAGTTCTGGCAGGAGAAGTCTTTCTCAGCTGAACGCTGTTTCAACCACAGCTCCAAGCTTGTTAGAAGCCATGCTGTTGCAGATAGGACCTCTTGACTTCTGGTGGACACCTAATTGTAGGTGGACACGTGAACACAGAGGATTACAGTGATAGCTAGCTACCAAGGAGTATGAAATGGTTCTGGAAGTTCCATGATGAGCCCAAAGCTGTGCACACTTTATGGGTGTTCAGTGCGGGAGAGTTATTACCAATGGTCTGCATTCAGAAGTGCCAGTTCAATTCAAACAGAAACAGCCTCTGAGAACCCAAAAGAAACCTGTCATGTCCTGATTTATATGGCAAGAGTCACTTGCTATGTATCTCACTAGATTTGGTGATGATATTTCCCACAGAGGAGAGACTGTGCGTCCTGTTCTAGCAAAGCCCCGCTTCTGAGTATGTCTCTTCACCGGCAGCGATTTCCTTCTTCAAGTTAAATTTGGGCAGCCCCAAGATTTCATGTTTGGCTTTGTTTTTCTCTTAACTTCTTTTCTCAGAAACTCACTATGTGATTTGGTTTTTGTTTTTGTTTGTTTGTTTGTCTGGTCACCTCCAGTGAAACTTTGGATCGCTTTTGCTGTTGTGGGTTTAGCAAAATGAGATAGTTGAAGTTGACTTGCTTGCATGACTTACTTAAGTGAGGGTATCAGGAAGGGCTCTCAGGGTTCTGAGTAGAAAGGTGGAGAGGTTTGTGGAAGACAGGCTCCATGGTCTTACCAGTGATCACCTGATTGCACCGTATTTAACGTTCTACAGCTATTCATAAGTTAGACTTCATTTAGAACACTTACCCTAATAACACTTTGTCAACATTAGTGAGTGTGTGAAAGTCTGGGCCTAAATGGGACCGGTGGAGGGAGAAAATTCACTGGAGGAAACTGAGTTCCAGGGCTAACCTAGTACCTGTGTCATAATGGGTAACTTGTGATGTTCAAACCTCGGGGTTTTGAAATGGCAGAATCACGTGCTCCCTAAATTCTGATTTCTCTTGTGGGGACAGATAGCACAGGGGAGTTTGCTAAGACATACATGTATCTGGAACAGTTAATGCAGTAAGCTAGTTAACATTAGTGTGAAGCATGGTACACAGTGGCATCCCAAGCTCGTTTCTCTGTGTTTTATTAAGATGATGGTATCCATTTCTTTTATTGCCCACATAAGTAGAATGGTCAGGTGGCTAACCTGACCCAGGGATGGTGATGTGTCTGTCCTAATCCTTTCCCAAATGTTTCTCTTGAACTTGCTGGTGGCAGTTAGGCACCCACAGCCCTGTGTTAACCTTCTTCAGAGTAGTCTTCCCGGTGAATTGTCACTTTGATGGATCTTTTCAACTCCCTCTTGTTCCACCATTGAATCTGCTGTGCAGTATATAACACTATAATGTGGGCTAGCAGGAAAATGTCTCAGAGAAGGTTCAAAAAAAAAAAAAAAGAAAACCTAAGGTATAATTCATTAATGATTTCATTCTGTATCTGGGTATGTTTCTTCCTATTGTCAGCCAGTGTGGGAGGAAAAGGAAGAAGGGTGCTGTCGTTGAGGGTGTTGTGTGGGTATGTGCCATCCCAAAGTACTTCATAGGAGGAGAGACATTTATTTTTGCAACCAAAGTAATATTCAGACACTAACAGAAAATGATGAATTATGTCACAGTAAAAAAATTGCTGCCTAATGCTGTTAAAGTTGCTGCCGTTAGAGACATGTATACATGCATATGTATGTATATAAAAATGCAAGGATAAGTTTTTGCTCCATCTACATTCCTAACACTGTTACTCTTGCCAGTAGAGGTTCCTTGCCCAGGCCTAAGGCAAGCTATCCAGACCTCAGCATAAGATTGTAACTCTCAGTCCTGAAACTATTAGGCAGAGCTGAGGTTTTTCCTCGCCTGGTTAAAAGTGAATTCTAGCTGGAAGTCTCCATTGACAGGATCTATGACTCAAAGCAGGTTTCCTGTAGCTGTCTAAACCCTACCCTCTTGCTTGCCCTGGGAGCCCTTCTTGAATGAAGATTCCTGTCTATGTCTCATTCCACCCTAGGGCCTGTACCCTCCGAACATCCGAAGTCATCGGCAGCTGCTGCTTACTAAACTGAACTCTCCCTGGTCTCAGCAGTTATTATTCCTATGATCTTGACCACATAGTTTAGCATTGGGCACCCACTTTAAAAAAACACTCTGTGTGTGTGTGTGTGTGTGTGTGTGTGTGTGTGTGTGTGTGTACTGTTCGGCGTTCATATCATAGACTTTATTACTTCCTTTAGTGTCTAATGGAAAATCTGGTACTTAGCAAGCATCTGTAATTGGCTGGCTATTAACTAGAATCTTGCTTCTCAAACTCCAGCTCTCATATTACCACATGATCCATTTTTGGGCCTCATCTCAGACCTACAGGATCCAGAACCAACATTTTAATTTAACAAACTCCCGTGTTAAGTGTGTTTTAAAAAGCACTGCCAAGACCACAGCCATCTTCAACGAAAGTTCTATTAGGAAAGTATCTGACTATAATAGAGAACTGCTTGCTCTACCTCTGATGCTGTTAGTTTAGTCTTTATGTATAACTGGTCCCACTTAGGAGATGGTTCCATCAGCAAAGCACTTGCCATGCAAGCATGAGGCCTGAGTTCTGGTCCCCAGCACCCATTTGATAAAACCTGGGTAAGGTAGACACAGGAGAATCTCTGGGGCTAATCGCCCAGCCAGTCTAGCAAAGTAGCAGGCTCCAAGTTCAGAGATATGCTGTCTCAGAATATAAGGGAGGAAGACATCCAGGGTCCACCTTTACACACACACACACACACACACACACACACACACACGTACCATGAGATATGACCAGGAGATTCTCTGTGAATTCATATGAACTGTATGTGTATTCTGGCTCAAACTATTATTTCACACAAACCATACACATCTCTCATGGCCTCTTGCAGACCACTCACACTATGGACCAGACAGCATGGTTTGCTCTCCTTAGCTCCTCCTCCTCCTCCTCCTTCTTCTCCCCTCTCCCTCCCTCCCTCCCTCCTTCCTTTCTCTCCCTTTTTTCTTTCTGTCTCAAAGTATTCACTCCTACTCAGCTTGCTATTTTGAACTCCAGGGAAGAAAATTTGTAGACATCTTGCAGTCTTTCAGGAAACATGGTTCAGATGAACTATCTGCTCTGTTTCTTCAGTAAAGCGGAGAAACATGCCACTTGTATTTCATACTTTCACACAACTCGACACCTAAGGTGGCTTTTCAAGTCATTACAGAACCGGCCTCAGTCCTTAGGTGCCCACTCTCACAGAGGTAATTGACTTGCTTTCTTTCTGTTTTGCGTGTTGACCTCTTGCCTGTCAACGTAGAGTCTGGATATATGGACCACTTAGGCTATCTGAAATGTGAGATCATTTTCAAGTACCTATAGAGTAGCCACTAAATCAAGAGAATGACATATGGCTATAATTAGCATGCACAGCAAAATCTAGACTGTACAAAAAAATAAGTTTCAAATATTTCTACTGTACGAAGATCTCATGTCGCTCAGGCTGGTCTCAAACTTGCAATGTAGCTGACCTTAAACTCCTCATCTTCATGACTCTACCTTGTGGGTGCTGAGAAGTAGGCCTGCGTCACCAGGCCTGATTGTTTTATTATAACTCCAGGCCATTTATACTCTGCTTTCCCTGTCTTTGAGTTGAAACTTAAATAACAGAAGAATCAGGAGACACTGGAGAAGGAAGAGAGAGGAAAGTACTTTGTACTAGGTTGTCTGAGCCATCCATTCTTGTTTTAAATGAGCTACATGGCTCTTCAGATGGGGAAAATAAAATGGCTGATGGGGAATCCTTTTTGGAACTTGTGTTTATGAACAGTTTGAACTCAGTCAAGAAAATTAAGCTATTTTATTTAACATATGACTTAAAAATACTTAACTTCTTTTTAATCACTGGTTTATCACCTTCAGAGAATATTATTCTGGTGGGGGGGCTTAAAGGGAATTAGCAATTAGTTGTTGGATAGGAATGCTGTATTTTTAGCATATAAAACAGGAGCAGGAAAGGAAACAAGGAGACCAACAGAAGACGAGTATATATTAAATGTCTAGTCACGTGTTATATACATAGCGATAGTTTATAATCTGGTGTGCCTGGTTACCATGGACAACTAAAGTCCAGAAGAGGCGTTTCCATTCATTACAACTTAAGTGTTGTATTTATTACACAGTGCAATTTTAACCATAATCCAAACGGAAGTTTTTGAGTATGGTTGAAATGAAGGGCATATAACACAGGGACTGAAGGCTAAGGAACCTGGAATAAAGCAGATCAGAGCATTGCAAGCACACATGTGTATCAAGGAGTGTTAGGAAAAAAATCACCAAGAAAGAAGGCTGTCCTACTGCAGACTCAGACACATGCACACAGTGCTAACTGATGTAGCGTGACGTGCATGTTTCTGTGGAACAACACAGAACTATGTAGTTCAGTGCCAGTCGTGTAGTATTACACAGTGTGAATCAAAGTTCCATCTTCAGTATGTCGATGGAGATAATGAAAAAGGAAGAAAAAAGAAAAAAGCCAGAAACTGACTCTTTAGGCTACAACATACAGATGCAAAGTAATTCAGCAACCGGGGCTTTGAAGAGCTCACCGCTGATGTTAGAGAGGCCAGAGTTTGGTTTCCAGCACCCACAGCAGTTTTCTCACAACTGCCTATAACTACTGCTCTTCTAGGAGATTCAGTGCCCTCTTGTGACATCCATTGGCATCTGCACACATGTACATATTTACATGCACACAGGCGTGTGTGCAAACTCCTCCCCCCCAAACACAAAGCCATATAACCTAAACATGGTCAACTTACATAATTAGGTAAAATTTTCATTAAAGATAAAAGGCAGTAAAATTATTTTAAATGAGAAAATAACTACTGTCACTTTTAAAATAATAAAAGATTCTGAGGAACAACTTATTAGTTGAATAAAGTGTTTTTTGAAAAGCATCAAGTACAAAGTCAGGAAATTTGCTGAATTAGTACTTATTTATTGTTGGCTGCTTTATAAGTAGTTTAAATAACTTGGTATGCATTAAACATAAGTTCATAAAGTATTCCTACCTTTTGCTTTAATATTATTTCTGATAATAATATTAAAATCATTATGCAAAAATAGCATTTATTTCTGGTGACACAGATAAAAGCTTGTGAAGAATTCCCACATACAGGGATAATGAAAGAAATGACATCATTCTAACTCTGTGAAACAATATGTGGTTGGTAAAAATTAACTGTCTGGATACATGGAAATAAAGAATTGCTTACAGAGTAATAATTAAAAAAACAAGAATGCATATGCAGTAACAGGGCATATGTATAACGTGTGTTCATGTTGTTGTGAATAGTGGATTATTGTGTTTGGGTAACAGGAATAGGAGTGTCTTCCTCGTTCAAGTATTAGCAGTTTTGTCATGTTTTTCTAAGGAAAACTAGAGTAGGTATTTAATGAGTAAGTAATTAATGAGTAAGTAGTTAAGCAGGGCGGCTGTACTAACCAAGCTGCTAGCGTGGTGATAGTGGTGATAGACTAGTGTAAGGTTGGCAGTATTTGGAGTCTGCATGCATTTCTATCTGCCTTTCTGGTCCTTTGAGTATTGGAAGATTGCTCACATATATAAGGACACAGTGACTCAAGTTTACTCCCTATGCCGTGAGCCACTGCCATGAGTGCTGTAACCGGTTAGCACTACCCTGCCCCGTGAAGCATCCTATAAACTCACAACGCATGGTCCCTGTGTATGACCAGGGAAAGCCGCTCATCAAGCCCCAGGCATGCAAACCCAGCGTCGTCCATTAGTTGAATTTATTGCATAGCTGTAACAGTCCAATGGTTAACAGGCACGGTCAAGTCATAGCTAGACAGACATAGATAGACTGTTTTATGGGTTAGACATTTTCTAAGATGAAACTGGTTGAAATGCAAAGTTCAGATGAACTCTTTGATTTCCTGAAGTGGCTAAAGTACCAATGACTGAGTCGCATCCGGGCCCTGACCCCAGCTCGTACCAAGGGTGGTTTGGGCATCAGGAAAATGGAAGGCAGTTCAGACCCAGCCCCTTCAGCTAGTTGTAAATGTTTCTGTGTTTTGTAGTATAGGGTTGCTGGGGATCTACTGCAATGCTGTGTATTTGTGTTTATTTGTAAGGAAATGAACATTTCTGAGAAAATGTCTCAGTTTGCCTACCTTGGCTTATAGGCAACATAATTTCATCTTCAGTGCTAATCACTGGCAGTCTTGTCATCAGGCTACTCATGAGTGAATAATGAATTTTCCTTACTGCTCTTGAACTTTGACAGGAGGTAGCCATACCACTTTTAGGTGCTCTGCAAGCATTGAAAATGTCTTCTTGTCATTTGAAATCACTGCTACCCCCCAACAACAGATGTAGAAAAGATGCTTGCAGCTGTGTAGGTGAAAAGGCTTTTAACATATGGGCCTAATAACTGATTGTGCTCAGAAATTTAAGACTTCTTAGGAGGCAAAAATTACATAATTTAAGGAAATTGTATTCTAAGAAGTGAGCAAGACTGGAAAGGGATGTTAGACTTCTATGTCTGTACAGGTCAGTTTCACACTGTACAAGGAAAACGCAGTAGAAAAATATTTTAAAGAATGTTTAAGCTTGGTGGGAGATGGCTCAGTGAGTAACGTAATGGGAGAACAAACCTGACCGATTAGATCCCCAAACACCTACACATAAACATAAAGCTAGGCATGCAACTCATTTCTGTACTGTTCAGAATACAACTCGAGGCCTTGCCCTTGCAAGCTAAGAGTGTAGAACGCTGCCCTTCACCCCTAGCTCATTCTGTGCGAGTATGTGTGCATGCCTGCAAGTGTCCACATCTCTGTGTGTGTCTGTAATCCTTACTCTGGGAAAAGCAGGAACAAGTGTATCTCAGGGGGCCAGTCTGTCCAGTTGGTAAGATCCAGGTGTAGCAAGAGACTCTGTCTTAAAAAAAATCCAGAGAGGAAGACACTGACATCATTTGGCTTCCATATGTTGTGTACACAGGTACATACACAAACACGCATGCATTCACTACATACTTGCACACAAAATGAAACAAAATTTATATAGTAAGGAGGAGTCTTCAAGTGGGTTCTGCATCACGAGAGGCGAGTCCTAGTCTGCTTTAGAAAGCTGCCAAAGGGAAGGAGCAGAGTGCCAAGCTTCTGCACACTCCCATCCTGGCAGATAGCTGCAAACTGGATCATGAACTTGGGTACCATTGGTATTCGGATGTCCTTGAAAGGATTGTATAACAAAAAAAGGAAAGATAGAGATATTCTTACAGCTTAAGGTGTTCGAAGATAAAGAATGTGTTGAGCCATCTTGTAGTTCATCAAAGGGTGATTGTATTTGTTAATTCAGTAAAATTAAAATACACACACAGGCACACGCACATGCACACATACTCTCACAGCATGGGCTGGAGGTGCAGGGTGCAATGCTAGGGCTTTTAGCTTGCAAGTATAGGCCCCAAGTTATATTCTCAACACCACAGAAATAAATGAGCGAGTAAGTTTAACCAAAGCATATGACATTTGTCTTGTCACACTAGTGGAAGGAATGCTGGAACAATACTAAGGACTGTTTATCTTTGCTAATGAAGAAGCCTCTTGAGCCCATGCCTTAGTAGTAACCACTCTGTGAACAGTCATAAGGCCAGAATCTAGGTACTAGATTTTCTTAAAATCTCGTACACACTCTTGTGATTACTGTAGGACTCTACTTGGTATATATGGCATTCATTTTACTCCAGTTACAAAATTTAATCCCGTTACTGAATACTTTTGTTTTGTAGCACGGTGTTGGTCTCGCCTTGATTTGTATTAAGTTACAGATGCCATCACACCCTGATGTAAATGCTCTTCTGTTTGTATTTTCATTAGGTGAAGTCTCTGAGTCTTGTCAAAGCCAACGATAATCAGATCTACTGGAAAGATTAAGTGAATTGATTTGATTGGAACATTCTCTCAACAGCCAGCTAGTAGGTAAGTGAAGGTACTCCCTTTCTTTGGTTTGACTTCAGTCGCCAATGTGTGATATGAAGTAGGTGTTGAGTGAAGTTTTGACAGGAATAATTTGAAGCCTTCAAGACAACTGATAGACCATGGGAATATAGCCTCAGTGAATGTATTTCTATATCTGTCCTGCAATTCTAAAAAAATTACATTAGGTTTAAAAGTGTGTGTGTGTGTGTGTGTGTGTGTGTGTGTGTGTGTGTGTGTGCGTGTGTGCGGTCTGTCTGTGTGAAGTGGTGGATGTGTGTGTGGATGTCTGTGTGGGAGGCAGTGCAAGTATATGAATGTACGGACATATATGTCTGTGTGTGAGGCAGTGTATGTGAGTAGCAACTTATGTGTATGCATGCACATGTATATATGGTATGAGGGCAGTGTATGTGTGTATATATATATGTATATGTGTGTGTGGGATGTGTGGGGGGTGGCAGTGTATTGCATGTGTGTCCATGCATGCTCATTTGTGTGTTACGTATGTGAGGACAGTGTATGCATGTGTATGTATCTGTATGCAGGTACACAATGCCCAGGGGAGGATGTCAGACATCACACTTCATCACTCTCTGCCTTATTCATTTGAGACAGGGCCTCTCACTGACTAGCATCTAGTCTAGCAGTCGGCCAGCCCCAGAAGCTCATCCCTCACAGCGTTAGTGTTACACTGCAGCACAGAGGTGTACCTGGGCGTTAACCTGGGTGCCCTCTGAGTGTGGCCTCCTGTTTGCTCAGCAAATGCTCTTACTCACTGCGTTCTCTCTGTAGTCTATATAGTCTGATTTTACTTGAACACTAGAAAATGTCACTTACTGTTTGGAATTTCTCATCCTATGTACTGTTCTGTTTTAGTTCACTCTTTTATATTATATACAGATATTTGGACCCAGGGCCCTTGCACATACCAGCCTCAGGCTCTGCCTCTAGGGCCTCACTCACAAACCCCCTTTGATTTGCAGTTTTAATGATAATTTCCTTAAAATCTTGAACCAATGTGAGACTATCACTTTTTACTTTGGGGGATGTTCTCTCTCTCTCTCCCGCGCGCCCCGCCGCGGGGCGGCGGGCGCCCCGGGCCGGGGCGGGGGGCGGGCGGGGGGGGGGGGGGGGGGGGGGGGGGGGGG
>NW_021604767.1:1677254-1722754 GCF_004785775.1 Grammomys surdaster
CCCTCCCTCCCTCCCTCCCTCCCTCCCCGTGTGTGATTGTGTATTTGTTTGTATGTGTGCATGTTTTTGTGTCTGTATCTTACTGGATTACAATCTAATATATAATAAGCTTTTAAAGAAATCTCACATCTTGCTATATTAAACCATTCTCATTCTATGTACATGTGTATCTGTGACAAGAACAGACATTTAAGTAAAGGCTTGCCTGATTGAACTTCATGTTGTGCTGGATGGCACTGGAGGCTCCTGAGATAGAAAATTGGGAACCAGGAGTTGTTTAGGCTGTTCCCAGATCGCCAGGGACTGCCAGAATTTAGTGGGAACAGGACTTTGGCTACTCTTAAAATGTCAGTGTAGTAAAAGCCTGCTCTCAAACAGATTTTTGGCATCAGAAAGCCTAAATGATACTGATTTTAGGGCTTGATAATTTTTTTAAACTCAGGCAAACTCATGCTTTAATTAACCCTTTGTATAGTAACAGAATTTTTAGGAAAATTATCTTTCTAATTTTAGGTCACAAGACATGAATTACTAAAGTTTTACATATTTTTCATGATGCTAAAATTGTGTACCTTATTATTAGCTTCTTTCAAATAAATGGGAACTATTTAAAAATCCAATGAGTACTAATGAATAAGAGAAGAAAATGTCTAATGGTTAGGGAGATGGTTTCAAGCCAGCCAACAACTGGTGTTTGTCTAGCTGTGAACACCCAAAGGTGCCATTGGTCAGGCAGATTCTCACTGATAATATTGTATGACCTATGGATACCAACAGCTGCTTTGTCTCTAGTCATCTGTCTTCAGGCCTCAGCTTTAGATCTTTGGTCATTTGTGTAGCCTTTGGACATCCAGGAAAGTAGAAATACTGAATTTACAAACTGTGGGACATCTTTTTCATCCTGCCTTGCGAGGTGCTTGATTCAGTATTCATTTGTGACCGTGAATTTCCATTGTCATATATACGTAGTACCATTGGAAAACAGTTTTGAGTAATTAAATGGAGATAAGGCAGTCAAATGAAAATCGAATGGGGAAGAGAGACGTCTAAAAAATTTCTAAAGCAGAGCTTTCTTGTCTTCTGTAGTTTCTCTGTGTCAGAAGATGAAAATTAATGCGCCAAACTCTTAACTTCAATACCGCTAACAATCTTGTCTCTTACAATTATTCCCAGTGTGTGTGTACCTCTGCATCCAGTTTCTGCTGGTGATATGAAATGATAGTCATGTGTAGGAGACTGAAAGTGGATATGACCTTAGCCCTATGCTTCTTTAACATCATCACTTTGAAAATATTGATCATTTTGGGTTCAATAAGTGTGCTACTTAATCCATAATATTCTAGGAAGGTACCATATATGGTCAGCAGGCAGTGGGAGCCAGTGACTGTTAGTGATTGTTTGAGAGAGGTTAGTGTTAACAGCTGAATGGCTAATGTTTAAACTTTACAGGAGCTGTAGTTTTTCTGTTGGTTCTTTAGCATGGACCTAACTCACAGAAATGACATGTTTTCTCAGTTGAACCACATACACTTTTAGGAAGGTTTCCTATGGATATCCTAAGCTTTTCTAATAATATGCACAGACAGTATGATCAATGACTCCTCACTCTGTCAACAACTGCTTCCCCTAATTCAACTGAGGAATTTTCCTCCAAGTTATAAAATTTCCCCTCCCACAAGTTAGCAAATAGAAAGGAGCCTGAAAAGATAGGAAGCCTGCAACATTAGAATATACATTTTATGGTACTTCTTGTCAAAGATGAGAAATATGAATTATTTTATCCTTATATTGATGCTAATTTTATACATTGCTGTTTTTCTTCAAGTTGGTAATGTTTTTGAGCAGACTTAACATTACATGTCTAGCTGAAATCTGTATCTGTTACCATGGGTTCTGATCTACATTCTCAGGTGTGTCCGTCTTTCATTCAATGGGGTGGATTTATTCAGGAGTTTTAACAAGAGGTGCCTCTTTATTGACTCGAAGGGAAATATTTTTTACCTTTAATGAGCAATCTGTATGATTCAAGATTCTGGCTTACAATTACTTTAAACTAAGACTTAAGATCCCTTGTCTATTTGGGAATGTTGGATTTCAGAGTTGATAGTTACCTTGCCCAGAGTTGCATAACTACTACACTGATTAATATTTAGAATCAGAAATTATTGAAGTCTCATGTTAAGAAATACAAAATGTCTGATTCTTATTTCTGTTGGGATTACTCTATTTTGTAATTTTTTCCCTCAGACAGATTGTTCAATCTTCTGTGGCTCCTTTCCCTTCTAATATGCCTACGTATGGTTTTATTTCCCTTCTTATTTCAACAGAAAATTTGTACTCTTGATTTGTATTTGAATACTTTTCAGTTGCTCAAACTGTACACATATCAAACCTGTTGGGCTTACCATAACTTCTGCCTTTGTAGACAGTTCGCAGTAGATCCTTTAAGCTGCCAAGATGTAGCCAATCCAACCATTTCCTCTTATAGAGGGGCAGTTTTGTAGATTTTTACATGCATAGAAGTTTTTTTCACTTTATGTCTCTCCTGCTTTACATACATGCTTAATTACTGACAAGTTGGTGTGAAACCAGGCTTTTAAAAGCATCTATATCTGACTTCCAATGATCTCATTTTCTTTCTTCATTATAGTAGATCCATACAGAGCCCATGAGTGGCTGGATTTCATGAGCCATGTGGTTTCATTTTTCAGAAAGTATTTCCTTGCACTTATTAAGCATCAGACTTCATTCATTCACGAGATCAATAACTTATCCATCCATTTAGCTAGGCAGCATTCATTAAGCCGGTCATATGGCCAACGTACATTCCATTCCGTGTCTGTTCTGTAGCTATTCAACACCCCGATGGAGGACTGCTTCCTTGTTTCAGAATAGTCTCTTCTGTAGAGTTATTTCTGCCTCTTTCCTTTGGTTTGTATTGTATGCCGGCTGTGTAAGGAACTTCTCATCAGCTATTCCATGTATCACCCCTACAGAGTAAAAGTTTCTGTGTGCCTTGTTTCTGTGTGTATTAACTTTGAGTGTAATAGTTTATCATCTACAAATAGTATTTGCCTGTGTTATCTTATGGGAGAAAATAGCTATGATATAGAAATTATATACACTTTATTTTGTTTACAAAGAAGTGGAGTCGACTGTTGGGTGGAGGTGCTATATCTAGTCATTTAGTCAAGGTCAGAGCCCCAGTGATTCACAGATTTACCCAACGTCAGGTGGAATGTCACACTCACTATGTGGTCATGGGTCTAGTTGACTGGCATTCTCCAAATATTGGAGCTTTGTGAATATGGTTGCAACATTCTGCTTAATATGGTCCATATAGTTAAAGAGAAGCTATATTGAAATTGTGAGAAAGAATTTGATTTTAGGAACTCTCCAGTGAGTCCCAAAGATCACACAACAGTTTGGCAGACGTGATCTAACTAAAGTTTCTGTTAAATTTACCCAACGTTCATCTTAATCTGAGAACTGTACCGCCTCCAAGGCAGTAGGCCTACAGGTTAAGAATAGGTTCTTGAATTCAGGCTCCTTGTGCATTTATAGCATGTATTATACATTTTAAATTAAATAACGGGCAAACCCACCTAAGTAGAGATCCTCATTTTATGTTTGAACTTAATACCAGTGTGACTTCTTACCTGTGAAGTCACAAATGCTAAATTAACTCGCCTGCCTACATTGTCTGCTTTTTCTATTGTTCACACTCTTGGCTGAAGAGCTTTACTGATGTCCTAGTCTGGTTAATTCTTTCACCTTAGGGTCACTGTTCTTTTTGTTTTATCTTATCTTGTTTCATAAGTCACTCAACCCTTCCTGTGTATCTCCTATCACTTCTTGATTGTATTTCTATGCTTACACATAATGATGAAATAGTTATACTGAATTGTGTGTTTTCTCATGTTGTGTATTACAAGGCCCCACTATAAACTGCTTGAGAGCAACAATAGATCTTTATTTTATCAGTATCTTCCTCACCCTGGGGGGAAACAAAGAGTCTTGAGCAAAACAGTAGACATCCCATAACTATTGGTAGGACTTTATTAAAATATTTTTGAGTTCTCTTTCAAAATTTAGGTTGCATTATGACAAACTGCTACATGGCTAACAACTTAGTAACATTAGTGAGATGGATCAGGAAAACTGCATCTTACCAAATATCCAGAGCTGAGTCAATTAACACAAACCTCCAGTGCCCATTTTTTGTTTTCATTTGAAACTTTATTATAAAAAAAATAGCAAATAAGAAAAATCGCACACTAAAGACTACCCAAAAGTGTATAAAGCTATATTTGATTGTCAAGTATGAAAGCCAATGTGATGCTCCTTTGCTTCCATTCTGAATGGCTGCACTATGGATCTTCACACTGGATTTTATACTTCCTTGAGTTGTGCTGTCTTTGGGTCTAGTACCTCCTTGAAGTATAAAATGCAAATGTTCTTAAAGTAAAACAGGTACAATGGCAACAAAAGTATTCGTGTGGGAGGAGACTCCTGAGATGAAATGACATGAGGTCTGTGAACCCATGAAAGTGTAAGATAGGTGCTGAGAGATTTATGGCCAAAAAACTGAGACAGGATGTCCTTGTGCTGCTGATGACAGGATGAAGCGTAGATGTTTCCTGTGGTCCTAAGTGCAGAGTGCCTGAGCGTTTTTGAGCAGGAGAGCAATGCACAGAGCTGCCCTTTAGGAGGCTCTTGTGGGTTGTGTTGGCTGGTAAGGGCAGAGGTGGGGTAGGATAAGTGGGTGTAGCAGTCATTGCAGGCTTAGGGTGTGTTCATATTAAGTCAAGAGCTGTCACCTTGTGGTGTGCCCTTATTGTCTCTGCATTCATGTCACAAAGACACTGCCTAGATTTCATGCATGAGTGTATTCATTCTAGGTTCTGGGAATTCTTTCTCACTTGAGTTCCTTTGATTCCTCCGTGATTCCTCTCATCTCAGGTCTTGAATGCGGGCTTCTGTGGCTGTGTTCAGCTCCACTTGCTTTTTCGTTCAGGTTCTCCTGACTCTTGCACAGGTCACTGCCCCTGGTGACTGTTACTGTATCCTGTGTACCCCAGGTCACTGTGCCCAGTACTGTCCTTCACTGGGGTGCCTTGTAGTCTCCTGACTTTGTGGACTGGAGGTTGGGCAGTTGTTGGGGACCTGAGTTGGACTTGAATGACACCAAAGAGGACTGACAGGCCACAGACAATAGAAGGAAAAGTATATAGGAGACAGTGAGCGACTCCTCATTGGATGGTGCTCGTGTGTGTGTGTGTGTGTGTGTGTGTGTGTGTGTGTGTGCGCGCGCGCGCCTGCGCATGTCACACATTCGTGCACACATGCTGCTTATGGTTTGGAGGTGGAAAACTTTCAGCTTTGAGCCTGGAGTTAAAATTTGACTTTTCACACACACAAAATAGAGAGATACCAGTTTGGGTAGTAGTATGGTCAACTTGATTTTATACATTTTAGATAACACCAGACAAAATACATGTATTTTATTGTTTTCATCTGTTGGGATGACTTGTGGTTGGAACCAAGAATCCACTGGCAAACTCGAGTCTTTCCCCTTTTCTTGCTGTCCCCTCAGCTTACTAACTACTTCCTTATGAATTCACCTCCTTCGGTTCATGTGTACTTGTCAGGACTCCCCTCAGCTAGTGTCTCTTTCAGTTTCCCAGAATAATAACAGACAAGGGAATAGCCATCTTTTCCTTGTGACGAGCGTGCCCGCTACCCTCTCATGGTTTGCTGAAATAGCACTTCATGGAAGTGCTGTGGCTTCGGCAGCCGCAGGTGATGCACAGGCACGCACTTTTCTTTCTGTGTGATGCATTTCATTTGCTAATATGGTGCTGGGAAATGGGGGTGGTTATTGAGCACCAAAATAGAGAGAAATATACTAGCTTTGTGAATAAAATTATTCCTTCAATGTAATGACAAGAAAAGCTTAGGTTCCTAAATTTGATTGTAGCAGTGAGTTTGCTGATTTGGTATAACTCACTGCTGCTTCCATACATAGAAATCTCAGAAGAGATATTCTGGATTAAATCATCCTATGATCCTGTAATTACCATTTGTCATTACCTTGTGTAGTAATGATTAAAGCACACATGTTGTAAGTATAGGGCAGTGGATGTATCTTAGATCGTAAGCCATGAAAGACTTCCATTAACAGAGTGATTTGTGCACGAATAAATTATTCATTGACTGCAGCATAGCTTGATTCTGTCATCAGCCTTAAGTGGAAATTTTGAGAACACCAATCATCGCGGACGCCAACACTCCTGGCTGAGCCCTCATCCTTTTTTCATGGAACTTGAGTTTTTTTAGTGACTTGTGAAAGATTTAGTTTTGTTACATTCAGTGAACATTTATTTGAGGCAGTTCTGCCATGTGTAGTTTAGCGTTCTGGAAGTATAGAGGAAGACAATGACCAATAAGCCTGTGTATTGGATTTCAGTTGCTTTTAGCCCCCCAAACAGAGCTAGGAGTAGTATTTACCTGACTTGAATTTAAGGATTCTTGTAGCAGTGCCCTTGGGAATGTCTAAATAGAATGCTCTGTGAATATAAGAAGAAAGAAACCACATCTATGCACTTGTGGGTGTCCTGGGGTTGGGGGGTGGACTCTAGGATCAAATAGAATTTTCTAAGAATGGCTTTTAAGAAAGGAGGGATCTTGTCAAGTGGGAAGAATTACACCCACTTAGACTAAGACATGGGATGAATACTGTTGGTTTAAACATTTGAAACAGGGCATTGATAAATGCAAGGATGTGACGGAAGGGACATGGAAGCCGTCTAAAGAGTGGGGAGAGCCTTGGATGTAATCCTAATCTAATCCATGTTTCGTTTTGGAGATTGAAAGAATGTTACCACATGTTTGAGCTAAGGAGAAACCCATTGTCTTACTTTGGGGGAGCTAATTAAAGCTTAATTAATGATAGCATTGTAGAGAAAAGTCAGAAGAACTGGAGGTAGATAAGCTAGAAGGTGATTGGGTTAGTCTCTATGAGAAGTTATAAAGTTCTGCAGTCAGATAGTTACAGGAACACAAACAAGGAGATGAATTGGAGGGAATGCAGTGAGTTACTTGTACTGTAGGATTTTTGTAGTTGACTGTGAGGGCTGGGAAGCAGTAATCTAGTGACCATAGTAAATGTGAGAGAATCATCCCTTATTATGGAAATGCCCACTAATCTCTATACATTGTACTGGGTGTTGGAATGTGTATTGAGGATAATGAGGGTCATTCTAGCCAAAATAGCTAAGTAGTATTTGGGGAATTTACATATTACCCAGTTAATTGAAATCAGAGGCAGACTATGATAAGGGTAATAGTAGGTACAGAACAAAGGATCATGGGAATAGTGTTAATTCTGGACTAGAAAGGTGGCAAGTGTGTAGAAAAGATGATGCTTCAACTTGGCCTTGAAATTCAGATTCAGTACTCTGAAGTATTTTAGATACGTGTATGGTGTGTGTGTGTGTGTGTGTGCGTGTGTGTTTGTCACAATTATTTAAAAGAAGCCATTGAAAAGGAGACAGGGTTTACTTTGGTTTATACTCACAGAGGCTTCAGTCCATGCCCACTGGCTACATCATTGCTGGACTATGGTAGAAGAAAGCTTCTCACCTCATGGTGACCAGGAAGCAGAGGCTAGGTACACACTACCCTTTAAAGTCCAGCCCTCAGTTGCCTACTTTTTCTAACTAGGCCTTCATTCTTCCACTCAAATGCCATTGCATTATGAATCTGTTCATGGCTGTTATTTAGAGTTACACCCTCATGGTCCAGTCACTTCTTAGTGGGTCCATCAGCTGGGGATCAAGCCTTGAGCACGAGACTTCAAGGGGATGCTGTGTTTTTAGACCTGACCGAGTTGTCAGAAATGTAGTTGAAAAATAAGACGAGTATGAGGATAGCTGAGGGAAGAGGAGCTTGTTAGAGAGAAGTACACCCACTGAGAGGTGGCTCCTGCCTGCGCTGGGTGCCCTGTTTAATGGGGAGGGAGCAAGGATATGCTACATGTGTGAGGGTTCAAATGTTAACCAATGCTACCCTCGAAGAACAGGTCAGTGGCTGCCATCGTGGTTCCAAGGCAACCATGACAAAGTTTCAGTGTAGACATTGCAGTAAGAATGTTCTGGAAGTTGTGGAAGTAAGGGTAAAAGTGTTTTAATGGTGATTTCTTATCTTGAAGATGTAATTAAACACATAAGTGAGCAGAAAGGCTGAGTTGTTTTTTTTTTTTTTTTCTCCCTCAGTGGTTTCTCCTTGTTGGGTAAAGTTTATATAAACCCCGCATAGATCTTTGTGTTCTGGCTGGTCTTAGAGGCGTCACTTGAGAACAAGTTTGTCCCAAGAAGTCATTGCAGATTTCAAAATACTGCAAAAGTGTTAGACTTCCTGCTGCCAACTCCCCACTCCCTCTCAGCATCCTCCTCAGTTCCTCCTTCCCACATGGTCCTCTGGGCACCCTGCTGATAGTGTCTAGTGTACTGCATAACCTTGGCCTAGGTCAGGGAAGTCCTCAGGCTCTCCTTGGCTCTTGTCCCATGGAGGAGATTTCTACAGAGAACAACACACACTGCCAATTGTTTGCCTGTTTTCAAGAATACTCACGAACTACGCGACAAACTACATAGTCATATTCAGGGGCACCTTGTGTTACAGTCCGATGAAGGAGAGGGTAGCAGTGTAGAATTCAAACAACAGGTGGAAGGGATAGGATTTATATCTTGTTTTGGATTTTCTTGTCTGTGTGTTTTTAAAGCAATTATTCCAAACACCTGGCATAACAGAGCAACTTTTATTCAACTACCCACATTTTTACATCATATGGATATATTCAGTTGTATTGATATAACCTTCAGTTTTGAAGAAATATAAAAAATGCTATAAAGGAATGACGGAATGGAAGAAAGATTGTGAGCCCTGTAACCCTATAGTGAACAAAGAATATGAGCATGCCCGTGATCCTGGGTCCATTCACTGGTTTACCCTTTAGTCACCAAACATTTTCTGAGTTCCATTTTTTACTCAGGCTGATGATTAGGAAATGTGACAGGGTTGTGAAAAGACTTGCAAATTTCTCAACAAAATAGATTATTGGAAACCAGCCAGTATAAGCAGGCTTCCCAGAATGATAGGGCTAGAGTTGGTATGAAAGTTCATTTATAAGGTAATATTCGATACTTGTCTCTCCCGTAAGTTGTTTCCGGCTTCTCTGACCCTCACAGTATGTTCAGCCCATGAGAGCTCAGTCAAGTTCTCAGAAAAATGGCAATGGGAAGCCTTTTACTTTTGGAGGAGTCATCAGACATCAACTTTGACTCCTGCAGGCCTGCCATTCTCTTATTGAGGAACAAAGTGAGGGAGATCCTTACATGGTCCTTCCCTCTGAGGTCTTAGATGAAGCCCTGGGACAGATTGGGTCAGGATGCTTATTTGTGTGCCCAAGGAAATGTTTAGGGGGCCTTTGGAAGCTCCAGGAAAATGTCATAATCAGTAGCTGAGGTCAGAGCTGAGGACCCTCGTGAGTTGGAGATTTAAATACAGACTCCCAGAGCATGTTGTCATTTTTATTATTCTTTCCCGGTCCCATAGTCATTATTTTTCTGCTGTCAGTGACAAGTTTGTGTCTTGTAGGATTTATCATTTTCATTTTAGCTTGTTTATGTTGCATGAGAAAGCGAGGGCCTCTCTCTCCTTCCTCATTTTGCAGCAGTAGTAAATGTTTGATGAGGTGCACCACACGGGCAGGTCCACCTCTATTTTAAATAGTCAGAAGTTCAAGTTTAACCAAGAGACTAGGGTCTTTTATTATACGACTCTTAATCTCTAATTTTCTTGCTTCTAAAGCAAATAAAAGTGTGTGTTTTATTATATAAGCACAAGTGACAATAATTTTCACTATGCTAACTATAAACTTAGAGTTTTATAGAGTGAACACTAACACAGTTTTTTCATTGACTAAAATGTTTGAATTAAATTATTAATTGTGAAGCATATTAAGAATATTTTAAGAATACCCCAATGCTGTTTTGGGAGGTTTTCATTTTAATTATGGTGAGATGTGTATGTGGATCTTAAATTCTAGAAAGAAAAATTAATTTCATCTTGATATTATTTTTCTAAATACTCTACATTTGCGCCTCTGTTATCTTTTAAAACTCGACATCTTGCATCTTATAAGTGTGACTTTGGAGAAAAGAGAAAACTAATCTGATATGTTCATTTTGATCCCCCCATCCCTCCCCCCTCCCTCTCTCTCTCCCCTCCCTTCTTCCCTCTTTTCCTTTCCTCCCTTCTTTTTTCCTTCTTGATATGGTTTGGTCAATTGCTTTTTTTTTTTCATTTTTCAAGACACAGATATAACTGTGTTATCGGGGACCTAAACAATATATAAAAGTGGATAGCTGGAAGTGAATAAAATATTTCTGTCTGATGCAGAAATGTGTAAGAAATTATCAATCAACTACAAAATTCTCTTTCATCACTTACATTGCTTCTCACGTAGCTTAGGATAGCCTTGAGCTCACTGTGTAGCCAAGGATGACTCTGAACTCCTGCTCTGCTTCACATGTGCTGGGATGTCTCACATGTTGTGAGCTGAACCTTTTCCACATGACAGACACAAGACTTGAAGTGCTTTGGTTACTTAACAATTCTTCTCTCAGGTTTACTGTAAATGCAGCTTCACAAAGTCTGGATACCAGCCTTTTATTCTTAAGTTTCTTGAACGTATACATAATGGGGGTGACTTCTGAGCTAAGAATTAAAAAATAAATGACATTTTTAAATGGCCAAATTCAAATGGTAAAAAGACATTTCTAAGTCAAATATACAAAACCAAGTTTGTAAAAAAAAATTTTAGGGACCATTATTTTCAAGACACATCCTCCCATATATAATATGTAGAGTGTGAGCTTTGTTCTTTCAGAATTTCCCTTGGAAAAATTAAATTACAATGAAAAAATTAAAATGAAGGTGGCTTAGCTATTAAAAAAACTTCCTGCTCTTCCAGAGGACCCGACTTCAGTTCCCAGTGTCTGTGTCAGGCAGCTCACAAATGCCTTTAAATACAGTTTCAGAGAATGCACTGCTGTCTTCTGGATTGCTTAGGCATGTGTGTGAATGCATGGGTACACATAGGCGTGTACACACACACACACACACACACACACACACACACACACATTTGTGTATCTGAGCCAAACATGACAGCATATTCTTTTAATTCCAGTACTTGGGAGACAGAGACAGGCATATCTGAGTTTGAAGTCAGCCTTTATTACAGAGCAATTTCTAGGCAACTTAGAGATAAAGTGATACCTTGTCTCAAAAAAAAAAAAAACCAAAATAAAACAAAACTACACACACATAAAAACACACATTTTGTGTATATGTGTGTGTGTGTATGATATTCATTACTTTATTCTAAATATGTATTAGAATTATAACCACTTATTGTTTCTGCTGTATTTTATATGCACAAGTTTGATTCATTTTGGAAATCTGATGGAAAATTTAAATTGAAATTAATTAATATATTTTAATCTTGGCACTGTGAGTTATTCTTCAGAACAGATGCAATTAGTTAACATTTTCTGCAGAATGTATTTTCAATTGTTTACACTAATAATAACATTATTTCTGAGGCCTTTCTTAAGATATCTAAGGGAATTAAGTCTGGAAGTGTTCTACATTATATTTCTATAAGGTCATTAAAATTAGATACACTTAGAATTACATATTTAACCATATAAAATAATATAAGGATCATTCTCAGTAATATAGGATTTCTATGTTTTTATGTGTGAGTACTGGGCTTCAGGGCTACGAAGACGGCTCAGTGAGTAGGATCACTTGCTATGCATGCCTTAGGATGCATAAGTTTTAGTCCCCAGCCCTGAGTCGTAAGTTGGGTATGTAACCCCAGTACTTTGAAGGAGGTAGAGGCAGGAGAGTTGATACGGCTTCCTGGCTGCTCTTCTAAACCCAGGTCTAGTGGGCTCTGCATTGGATTACATAGGACATGTACACACACACACACACACACACGATGGATTTCATTATGTATCTTCCAAACTCCTAAAACTCCTCCTGTGTTTGAGACCAAAAATGTATGCCAACAGCCACAGCTATGTACTATGTACTATATCTTTTATGTAACTGAAACATTAGGCTGCTTTCTTGTCTCGGGAGGAATTTTAGAGGTTTTCAAGATACATAATGAAATCCATTGAGAGTGAGTGGAGAAAGAGCTCTGCTGTATTATTAATTTACCAAAATTTAATATAGATTATTTTGAACCAGTCTTTCAATCTAGATGGCTAAGAAATATCTTTCCCCCATCTTTTGAAATATAAGAGACAGTTCTATTCAAAGTATCCACTGTGTTCACTAAATTGTTAAAATGCTTTGTCCAAGATTTGGTCCTCAGAGTTTAAGTAACAGATGCTTTTGGAAGTCTGGTACCTCCTCGTTTGCCTTTGTTACTTACCCTCATTTTAATAGTCCGAGGGGTGCGCCTGTGTGAGGTGTGAAGGCTACAGAGTATATGGCAACCAAGAACCTTGCTGGAAGGAAGCAGAACAGAGAGATGAAAGAGGGCTCAGTGAAGTCCTCCTTTTTGCCTCTAAGTCAGAATTTTATCAGACTCCAGCTGCAGACTCCCTGCATCCTGACCCTTGGGACATGTTCCCACTCTTGGATCAGCTGTGGTTTAGTGTCTGGCTAGAAAGCAGTGGTAGATGCCCAGAGAGGCGGGGCATATGTGTTGCCCCCTTAATTCCTCAGTCTGGAGCTGAGTGATCATGGTATAAGGGGAAAAAATTAAAACCCTGATGGAGCTTATTTTCTGAGTGTTGGAAGAGGAGAGTGGATTGTAAGCCACGCTTAGTTTGACTCTTAAGAATTCATAACTGGAGAGAGAGTCTTGGCTTCCAGGATTTGTTGGGCATGAAGTATACGAGTTTCAAGTAAAGGCTCACCAGCATTCCTAATTTAAGCAGAGATGAAATCTTTATCTATAAAGACCATGGAGTTGCTGGGGATTTCTTCTCAGTTGTTCAAGTTGTACATTGGATGGGAATGGTTTTCTGGCTCCTTCCCATTGTTTTGAACAGCAATTCAATCTTCATCAAAGAATTTGAAATATCCTGCTAGTGTATTTTATGTGGGTCAGCTTGACAGGCTTGTTGACTTTTCATTCTTTGAAGCTTTAAATTTTAAGTAGAATGACTCTTTTTAGGTTGTGTGTGGTATGTGTGTTGGGGGTGCTTTTAAGATATTGGAACATAAGAAGATACATATGCCATGATCCCCCCTCAGAGACCTAAAGATTTAACACTAATTTCAGGAATGCAGCTTAGTCAGAGTGCATGCCTAGCTGTGTGGAAGTCCAACTTCCATCCTTGGCACCACATAAGCCAGACATGGTGGCTCGTGCACTCAGAAGTTCAAGGTCACCCTCTGCCACATAGTGAGTTTGAAGCTAGCTGGGCTATAGAAAATCCTGTCTCCAACCAGGGGTGAGTGGGAAGATGACTCAGAGAATAAAATTGAGGCACAGTACCCCATGTCTGTAATCCCAGCATATCTGTGAAGAGATGGGTGGCAAAGCCAAAAGAATCCCTAGAAGCCTTAGCGCCAACTAGCTTTAGGTATCAACAGGAAACCTGAGAGTCTGTCTCACACAAGGTGCTATGTGAAGAATATCTGAGGTGGCCTTCTGACCTTTACATGCAAACTGTGATGCATACACACTTGTGCCCCACAGCAGTACACACTCACACACACACAGAGACACACACAATGCATGTGCAAACATGCTTAGAACTAGAATGTCATTATGCTCTAATTATACAAACTATCAAATATTTCATCCAAAAATGAGAGTATGAGAATTTAAAACTTTTAAAACTATTTAAAAAGCTATTTTAGTAAGCATCCCAAACTATACATTAAAAAGCAAACCTGCATTATACTAAATAAAGCATCTTAATCCAAAATTATTCTAATAGCATAAGCATATATAAAGTATATATGAATTAAAAATTATTCTGACTAATATTATTCATTATTCTGATTAATAATTGTTAAAAATTATTTTAGTAATTAAAAAAATATTAAGAGAGAGTGTGTGTGTATGTGTGTATGTGTGTTTAAATTTAAACATAACCAAGTTTCAAGCTGTTCAAACTGAAACAACGTTCTGATTCAGTGTGAAATGTCAACTTATATGTGACTATAAATAATTAACGTCATGCTTCCTGTGGCCGGCATCTTTACTAATAACAGGTTAAGGAAGAATTCTTAATTGAAAAATTGTTCTAAATACGGCATTAATTCATCAGCAAGTGTGGGGCCCTGGATCAGACAGAACACTGAGTGAAAGGAGCACAGAGATGCTTGGTGTGGCTGTCCTTGTCACGCAGGGTCCTTTGTGCTCATGCTAATGGCCATGGCTAGATACTATGTCCTTCTTTTAACAGGAGCATTAGGCTGCTTGGACCTGTGTACTTGGAATAGTGTCTACTTACACACTCTTCAGTGTAACAACCTGCAAACCTTCAGGGCATTCAATCCAAGTATTTTTTTTTTAAATTGGTGCAAACAGATTAGGCAAAAGGATCCCCCCGGGAGCCTAAACACTTGTAGTCATGGTTTAAGATATAGGCGGCCTGGATGCTGGTGATAAAGGTGTCGTGTGGTTTCAGTACATTTTGTGTACTATATATAGTATATAGTGTGTGTGTGTGTGTGTGTGTGTGTGTGTGTGTGTGTGTGTGTGTCTTTATGGTGAGTGGGCCTTCTAAAGCATGAGACTCAGAGGAGCACAGAACTTGCCTGGGCGCAGGGCTCTGTTGACTGTGGGGCTCTGGGCATTAGCATTCTTGCTGTGGGCACCATCTGCAGAGGCAGCAGAGGCTATCTTCCTGAGGACACTAGGGGGAGCTGGCACAGGAAGGAGGAAGCAGCAGATGGTGTTGTGACTGGCTGTCAGACTGCCTGTGGGCTCTTCGAAGTTTCCTTTGCTTTAGTCCTAGAAATACTTAGTTGGGACTTTTCAAGAGGACCAGAGGTCCTGTGTGAGCAGGTGGGGGCTGGAACAAAAATTGTAGTTAATTGCTATTAACGTTGCTACATGTGTACTTGCCTGTGCTGAGATGGCCTGGTTGTGTCAGCAGTCCATTTCCAAGTCAGTAAATCCTCCCTTCTTCTCTGTGATAGGGAAAAGGAAGGCCATTTCCAGCAACGTTTTTCTCTCATGGTTGCAAAGGAGGGGAATTATTTCTCTTTGTGACTATTCTCCATGGAGAAAAAAGGGACAGAACTCAGTGTGTAACTAGGGGGAACAATAAGTGAGCTTATCATTATCAAAGGGTCGGGACTCCCACATACAAATGGACAGAATTCAGTTAAAGAAAACAATTAGCTGGATCTCTCTAATCTCTAAGCTGCATGTTTGCATTCCTGCTTTCATTAAGTAAGAACAATGGAGGTAGCTGTAACAGCTTCCATAGCTTTGCCATCAGTTGATGTCATAGCTGATAGCCCAGACATTCACAAAATGTCTGTGGCATAACAAGTCAAGATGATACAAACAGACATGTACTGTTTCTTGTTCGTAATTGCTAACAAAGACTTTAAACTTCTCTTATATTTGTGATGTGGTTATCTCATAATAAATTAAAAAATAATCCATTTTTTCTGTTATGTAGTTAAAAATATTATGCCCTGCAGGGTCCATAGACATCAGATAGGGAAAGAGAGCAGAACTGATTTTATGTGTGTATCTGGAGCATTTGTCCATTCATTCATTCATTCATTCACTCACTCATTCACTCATTCATTCATTTGGGATAGGGATTGATTGGTTGGTTTTTCTTCTTAATTCTGGTAAAGGCAAAATAAATACTAATAAATGAATGTTCCTGGGCGATCTCAGCAACATCTCACCCTCCCTTTCTCCTGTGTCTCTCTTCTCCCTCCATGACAATAGAGCTCCCAGGGAAGTAGGCAGATAAGGAGAACTCAGAGCAACAGGAACAAAACCCGCTTCTGGGTGTCCTTCCTGGGTCTCTCCTGAAGTCTTGGTGGTGTCAGCAATTCACTTCCGTATCAATAAATACTCGTGTTCACTTTCATAGGTACTGAAAGGATTCTTCTAGAAATCCATCAGTTGGAGAGGGTAGGAATGGTTTTATTTCTCTCTTTGACTCTTGTCTGTGGGGATGCAGAAAGATGGTCATGGCAACAAGAGGATGGGGAAGTCCTAGGCCACACAAAGTCCCATGTTGTATCATAACACATAAGGCCTTTGGGCTTGGTAGTTGCTTAAAGTCATACTGTAGAAGAGGAAGTCAAAGACTTTCCTTTCTTCACCGTGTGACCTTCTGCCACCTCACTCCTGATCTTCACAATAAATGGGCACCTTTTTCTTTATCAGTAATTATTTGACTATGATGAAGTACATGCCCAGAAGGTCTTGATGGCTCCTCCTATCTCACTTTCTAGGTCTGGCAGTGGTGATGAGCTGTGGCAGTCTTCAGCAGTACTTACCCCAGTGTCACTCAGCATCACATACTCATCCTACCAATAAACAAACAAACAAACAAACAAATAAATAAATAAATAAAAACAGATTATTACCTCCAGATTATTTGGTTCCCTTTTAATGGGTATTTAAAACTCTGCAAGTTTTCCCCTATGGTTGACACATATTTTTCAACAATACAATGAGCTTGCTTAAATGAATTCAGGAACTTTTCCTGTGTTATTTCTCTCTGACTTTTAGATGAATCTATGTCAGAAACATCAACTGAAAAATACAGACCTAATGACCGGGTAAAGGTGGCCAATTCAGAGCACTTTAAAGGTGCTTAATGGTACCACTTTAGAGCACTAGGTAATTCTAACGGAACCATTACCTTTATCCCCATTTAACAGATTAGAAAACTGAGGCACAGAGAAGTTAGGTAGCTCAGATGATGCTATGACTTGTTCATTGAGTGTGGGATGTGATTCAAAGCTGATATTCTGGCTTAAATCCCCATAACCTGATTCTGGATGCTGCATGTCTGTTGTTATTACATCAGTGCTATACACTAGGGCTTCTTTGGATTGGGGAACACGTGTGTCTGTAAGAAGGTAGTCTTTGGGTGGTTTATGGTGTTGTTAATGTAGTCTTAGGAGGGGCTTTCCTGGTCACTCCAAAAGATACTGTTGTCATTCGGTTCAAAGCCTGTTCTGCTTTATTCCCTTTTAGTATGAGAGCAGGAAAAACAGGTTCTTAGTCAAAATTGGAGTTGTAACCAAAGGTGCCAGGTTTGCACTGTCTTTGTAGTTCAGGGATGTGACAAGCCTTTGCTACTGAAGCTTTCCAGTTGGCCTCGTAGTAGGTACATGCATGTAGTAGGTGCATGCACGTTGACATTTCTGTCTATATTCCTGTGTCTTAGGAAAGGAAGTTTGCCAGGGTTTATCTTCTTGAACACTACTTGACTGAGTAGTTAACTTGAGTTAGTGCTGTCTGAGAAGCCAGGTTTGCTAGAACCAGTCACCCAGATGGCCAGACTGGGTGGTGAACCTGCTTGAGAGATGCTCGCCGGTCGACACGTGGGGCTGTGAGGTGTGCTGCGCCCTCGCCTGTGCCAGGAGTGCAGGGTGTATTTATTCTTTGACAGGGTGAGACAGATGGTACAGTGCAAACTAAAATGATGAGGGAGGAAAGAAAAGTTGAAAAAAAAGTAGAGAAAGGGCATTTGATTTTCTAATTCACATTTCGGAAGTGAATTCAAGCCTCTGTGATTGACTAATACATGCAGTGTTGCTCTAAGACATGAATCCATTAGTGTCTGTTTGAACAGATCTGAGTAATCGGCAGGAAGCAATCTTTTCCTTCATGGCTACTGTCCCAAATTGCATAGGGCTGCCTCCAGATCCAGACGATTTGGGCCGTTCAAAGACACGGCAGATCAATCTAGATTTTTTTCAGAGTAACACATCTCATATCACCCATCTTAACCAACGGAGGAAAGTGTTGACTTTTAATATTCACGCTAGAATATATATTTAGATATTTCTACACATACACGTATCAATAGGAGCGGGGCACAAGTGCCTGGCGAAGTAGCCATGATAAGGATAATTAATCAGTCTTCGTACAGCTGCTTCCTGACATTTCTGCAAATCGTTGTGGAAAAATTAATGAAGGTTAAATCAGTAATGGTTTCAAGCTTGGCCAGTGGAAAGTATGACACTGTTTCCATCAGCAAGTAAGTTGGGCTGCTTTTTTTTTTCTTTCTTTCTATAGGGGAAGTGGTGCGCTGTGCACTCTCCACAGGAAATGGAAAAGGGCAGCTGAACTGTGTGTAGTGCAGGTATGCAGGGGCACTCTGGGAGTGCTCCAGTGAGCTGCCTGGCAGCTGAACTGTGTGTAGTGCAGGTATGCAGGGGCACTCTGGGAGTGCTCCAGTGGGCTGCCTTTGATGGACAACACTCATTTGCCTCTTGTGCCCGAAGCATTGTGTCCTGTGTAGTACAGGAATATTCTTTTTAAAAGTTTCTTTTTAAAAGCCAATAAGAATGTTGGCCTTCTGTTTGACCTGCTGTCCAGAGAGGCTGATGCTCTGTGAATGTGTGATCTTCAGGAAGCAGAATGTGGAATTTATGACAAACAGAAAGTGAAACTCACCTAGCTGAGTTTATTTTTCAAGCTGAAGGTAGTTCAGTACAGGCCCAGTTCACATCCTGCGTAACCCTATGGGATTTCCCCAGCAGTAGTTAAAAATTTTCCCATAGGGTCACACAGGATGTGAATTAAGTAAACACTTACCAGGCACGATGAAAAGGAAATCAGCTTTCTAAATGGTCCTTTCACTGTTAGCATCCTGTCCTTATTAGAAATCTGGGTAAGGGTCACTCAAGTGTCTCTTTCTCAAGTCATCACATTATTAATTGAATGTATTAGTCTTCTCCGTTACTTAGGAAATGCATTTTCTTATGGAAGAAACTAAATCTCCCATAGGTGTTTGTGTTTGAGTTATATGTGTGGGGGCTGGTTGTATGTATGAGTGTGTCAGTATGTGTGGAGGCCAGAAGGCAACCTCAAATGTCAGGGACTCTTTTGCTTCAGGGACATCATCCATCTTATCTTTTTGAGACAGGGTCTCTTGGACACTCTGGCATGTCACTTTAGCTGTCCTCTTCAGTTTCACTATCTTTAAATGGTGCATGTAGAGGAAAATCAAAGTCTATAGCCGGGGAAATAATTCAGGCTCAATACATCTCTGTTACTGTCTATTAAATACATCTGTATTACAGCTATCTATCTTTTTTTTTTGTTTTTCGAGACAGGGTTTCTCTATATAGCCCTGGCTGTCCTGGAACTCACTTTGTAGACCAGGCTGGCCTCGAACTCAGAAATCCGCCTGCCTCTGCCTCCCAAGTGCTGGGATTAAAGGTGTGCGCCACCACTGTCCGACTCTATCTATCTATCTATCTATCTATCTATCTATCTATCTATCATCTATCTATCTATCTATCTATCTATCTATCTATCATCTACCTACCTAATGATAGATACATAACAGATGGATATATAGATGATAGATATATAGATATCATTTTGATCTACCTATTATGTCTTTATCTTTGCTTTGAGATCTAATTTAAATGTCACGTCTTAACAGTACTTTTTTCGCAGTTCCTTTGGGTAGAGAACCCCTAAGAGACATACATTTGGCCCATGGTATTCTTCTGCTGGTTTAGATAATTCTTTACTCTTAAATTGTGTTGGCTTTCACTGTTCACATGGAAAAGTGTGAAGTTAGTGAACCTTATCATTATTGGTAAAGTTTTATTTATCCCTTTGTACAACACTCGACATAAAGTCCAGCTTAATACTGAAGAGACTGGGGCACCTCCTGTGTACAACTGGGAAGGGGCGGGCACTTGCTGGAAGTGGAAGAATTTAGGTCTGACCATGGGGTTGTTACTACATGGTAACTGCCTGTCATCTCTGAATGAACAAAGTATCAGTATATGGGGAAAGTGAAATCAGTAAGAATGGGGTTCCGAAAGTGTGCTTTCTACCACTGAGCCACAGTCAAGCATCTTTGTGGTGGGAAGGGTAGAGGTGCATACCTACATGTGTGCACACTTGTGTGCAGCCCAGAAGACAACCTCACTTCTCATTTCTCACTGCCATTTACCTGGCTTTTTCCAGTTTAGGTTTCTTGCTAGGACCTCAGATGTAACTGATTGGGTTAGGCTTATTGACCAGCAATTCCAGAGAGTCTCCTGTCTCTGCTAACACTGTGAGCCTTTTCCATGAGTTCTGGGGAATACATTTGGGTTCCTGTGCAGGTATAATAAACACTTTACACACTGAGCTGTCTGCCCAGGCCCGAATACTCGTCTCTTTTTTTTTTTAAGCTCTAGTCACTACAGTCACAGTGTGCTCTACATCCAAGACACAGTACCTTATTTAGAATTTTCAAGTTGGCTAATTACCAAGTGATCTTTAAAGACAGGCACTGTTAGGTTTCTGAAACATGTAGATCTGAGTCTCAGGAGAAGATTCAGGTTTTCTTCAGCAGTAAGTACATGTTTTATTTCTACTAAGACTAAATGTCTTTTGAAGGTCACACAGATCTCTTTGCTCTTGGATTGTTGATTCCTTCAAGGGTCAATGCAGTACTCTTCAGCCTCCATTTCACAAGGACCTCCTCTTGAGCTGCTCAGGCATGAGTCATTCAGCAGACCCTATTCCTCTTCTTTGCCTATCATTCTCCCTCTCCTTTCTTCTTCCTCTTCTCTCCTCCTTTCTCTTTCCATATTCCTTGATGCCACTGGAAAAAAAATATGTAGGGAATTCAAATGAACATTTATCTAGAAGCAGATTGCCTTATTCTTTAATGGCAGCCAATGCTTTTCTTTGCTGTTGTAGATTGATGGGTTCCATGCAGTAAATTATGATTTAGAGTCCTGAGCACAAATGATTTTGAACCAAAGAAGCCCCAGAGGAGGGTGAGGTGTACTCTGAAGATCTTAGAGGCAGTTTGTGTGGGATAAATGGCAAGTTAAGGGAGAAAGATGCAGGAGGTAATGGATGGTGTTCGATGCTCTGGGTCTTTGACAGAGAGAAGTGGTCTGTCCTGATATGCAGAGTGCTAGAAAACCATGAACACAGCAGGGGAAGGGGTGGTGTGTAGGAGGAGCGTACTGGCAGGAGGTTCTTCATAAGTGGGGCTGAAAATCTGGACAGGTGCTAAGAGTGTGGAGTGAACTGGAGATTGTCAACAATTGAAATGGGGTGTGATTACAGATGCTTGTGCCTATGCAATGTAATTAAAGAAGTTAATTAAGGAAATTCAAGAAAAGGAAAAAAAACCACCTACATGCTAGTCATGGCCAAACTGAAGGCGAGGAAGAGCAGAATTGGAGATTTTGCTCATTAAATTGTTGTCATGAGCCCTTGGCCCTCCTGAGATGCATAACCATTGTTGAACTCAGGTGTTTCCAAGCCACATCTCTGCCTGTCAGAATCTTTAAGCCCTAATTTACATCTACCAGCTGCATAGATGTTTCTTTCCCAGCACCAGCTCATAGCAGCCTCTCCTTAAATATACTTGTATAGTACTATTATAAATGCAATGGCACTCAACTTGATCTTCAAGGCTATAATTTACATTTTCATCTGCATGCCTACTTGTCTTCCAAAAGAGATTCCAGACTGATGTAAAAATACACACACACACACACACACACACACACACACACACATGCAGGAACATACATTCTATAGCAGATAACAAGACCTCAGTGAACGTACTAGTGATTAAAAGGAAGATTTAGCCTTTACTATGTCCTCATGGAATTACTAGACAAAGGGAAAGAAGTACAAAACACTGTCCTTAATCTTTAATTAAGACTGAGACAATTGAGTTAAGTATTTTGATCTGGAGATGAATTTGGGATTGGAGAAGGAATGCTTTGGAACTCTGGATTTCCTAAAAGAAGGTTATTCATGTAACCAAAAGTTCGCCACCAATTATTAGGCACTTATTAGGGTTTAAAATTATTGTGCATTTGGAGGTCAGAGGACAATTCTCAGGAGTCAGTTCTCTCCTGCCACCTTGTGGGATGTGGGGACCAAACTCAGTTCAGCAGGCCTGTCTGTGAAGATTGTCCCTGTAGAGCCTTCCCATTGGGCCCTCCATTTTGTGATAACATAACAGGAGCCAGTGTTCTTTAGGTGGACACAGTGAGTCTGAAAACCTTATCCATTCCTTGCATATTGTTTTCCCCACAGCTCAGAGTACTAACCACTGCAGCACTGCAGCACAATGGACAGATCTCAGTTACCACTGATAAGTGTTCCGCTGTCTTTGAGTTTTCTCTTTGAGCTATTCTCCCCTATTAGTGCTTCCTTTATCTGTTTGGGATTTAAATGAGCACACATAGTGATGGGTTTATCGTTGTTACTTTCTTTGAGCTGATCTTTCTTCCCCACCCAACCCCTGTATCCTCTCTCTGTCCTCTTCCAGGTTACATGGGGTCTATTAACCTTTCCTCTGACTCTTCCTTAAAGCTACTTTATTCCCTCCCTTGATCACCTTTCTAGTTTCATGAACTCTACACACTCACACCCACATAAACTCATACTGCAAAGATTAAAAGCTAAGACCCACGAGAAAGAGCATACAGCGTCTGTCTTTCTGAGCCTAGATTACCTTACTTAATATAATAAGTAAGTGCTAAGTAAGGCTGGGGAAAAGGCTCAGTCAGGGATGTGCCAACAGTGCGAGCATGCATTCTTGTAAAATCACCCCTGTAAAAGCTGGACCATTTGGGACTTGTCTGTAACCTCGGGACTGGGTTGGGCAGAGATGGGTGAGTACCTGGAGCTCATGGGTCAGGAAGCCTAGCAGATACAATAAGCTTCAGGTTCAACAGGAGAACCTGTCTCCAAAATTAACGTGGAAGACACCAGATGTACTGAGGTTTGTGCATCTATGTATTTATAAATGCATGTGCACCCACACAAACCTATAAATGCAACCCCCACACACACAAATAAATAAATAAATAAATAGTAATAATTTTCCTATAAAGTCCATAAATTTCTCTTCAGATAGCTGAATGAAGTTCATATATATATACATACATACATACATACATATCTGTGTGTATAGTACATTCTCATTATCAATTGATCCAGACTGATTCCTTGTCTTTCTTTCTGAATAAAACAGTAATAAGCATGGGTGTGTGAATTTCCTGTGGTGGAGTCCTTTGCCAACATTTCCAGAAGTGGCACAGCTGGGTTACAGAGTAGATGTCTTCTCACGTGTGTTTTGTTGTAGTTTTGTCTTGTTTTTAAGAAACCTCTCCTGATTCCCATAGTGGCTGTGCCTGTTTATGCTCTCACCAGCAGTGACTAAGAGTTTCTCTTTTACCATAGCATCATCTTGGTAATTAAAAAAGAAATGTGTACATATGGGTCTTTGGCTTGCGTGTATGTTTGTGTAGCATGTGCATACCTGGGACCCATGGAGACCAAAAGAGGACGTCATATCCCCTGGAACTGAAGATACAGTTGTGAGCCACTACGTTGATGCTAGGAGTTGAATCCAGGTTCTCCGGAAGTGTTCTTAACTTATGAACTGAGCTTCATCATGTTTGTTTGTTTGTTTTGTTGTTTTATCCCAGTATTTCTGATTGTGCTAAGAGGGAATCTCAATGTAGTTTTAAATTTTAACTTGTATTTCTTGAAGCCTAAAGATGTTTAATACTCTTAAAAATATCAGTCATTTGTTTGTGCGTGTCTCTCTCTGTGTCTGTGTGTCTTTGTGTATGTATGTGATGTGTCTATCTCCCTGTCTCTTTCTCTCTGTGTCTATGTGTGGCTCTGTATGTATGTGTGTGCTTGTGTGTGTGTCAATGTCTGTGTATATATGTCAGTGTGTGTTCCTCTCTGTCTTTGTGTGTCTCTGTGTGTATATGTTTATGTCTGTGTTTTTCTCTGTGTCTCTGTTTCTGTGTGTCTCTGTGTGTGTAGTTCTTTTTATATTCTAACTATTAAGACCCTGTCTGAAGTATAGCTGGCAAAGATTTTCTACTTCCTGTAGTGTATCTGTTTATTTTGCTGTAGAGAAGCTTAATAATTTCATGTAATCCCATTTATCAATTCTTGGGATTATTTTATATTGCCGTCCTTTCAGAAAATTCTTGCCTATACCTTGAAGTGTTTTTAGCTATTCCTCTAAGAGTTTAAGGTTTTAAGATAAATTCTTAGGCTCATTTAGTATTGGAGCATGAGAGAATGTGTTTGATTGTGTGTGTGTGTGTGTGTGTGTGTGCAAATGGATACTCAACTTGGCCAGCACCATTAGATGAATAGGCTGTTCTTTTCCCAGTGTATATATTTGACATCTTCGTCAAACAGTGAGAGAGAAAAAGGCAGTTTTTAAGGAAAAGAGAGTGGAGACAGTGATCAAGTGCTGTGACAGGAGAGTGGAAAGGAGGTAACTCAGGGTAGAGGGACACAGACAGCCTAATGTGGGAGGACGAGTGGGGAAAAGAATCAACCAAAGCAAAGAGCATATGGCATTTTTGTCAACTATTAGTTAACCATAGCAGTGGGCTTATTTCTAGGTGAAACTGTTCCGTTAGTCTACATGTCTGTTTTTGTGTCATTATGGCTCTGTAGTACAATTTAGAGTCTAGTGTAGTGATAATACCAGCTCTGTTCTTTGTCACTATGGCTCTGTAGCATAATTTGGAGTCTAGTAATAATACCAGCTGCTTTGCTATGATTTGAATGTGCCCGTTCAGAATCATGTGTTGGAAGCTTCATCCTTAGTTCCACAGTATTTCGAGGCAGGGCCTAATGGTAGGTTATGAGACCATAAGGAATTTGCTGCATTGAATGGATACTGCTGTTATTATAGAACTGGACTCATTATTAAGGGAGTGAGGTTCTTATCAAAGGATGAGTGTACTTATTTCTCTCTGTCTGTCTCTCTGTCTTTGTCTCCTTGTCTTTCTATCTCTCTCCCTCCCCCCCCCCCACTTTAACCAATGGTATGATGCAGCAAGAAATATTTCACCAGATTCCAATGTCTTGATCTTAGACTTTCCAGCTTCTAGAACTGAAAGCTACTGTTTTTGTTACCACAAATGAGTTCTTCGCCCATCTTACTCTTCCTCCTCACAAAGTTATCTGTTCTTCAGTAATGCCACTGTGTATTTGTTCCCAGAATGCACCTTGTTCCTTGGGCTTCTCTGCTATTTGCCTTCTGGCCATTGCCATTTCCGAGTGTCTTGTAGATGAGCTTCAGGGAAGATGGCTGCTCATCTCTTCTATGCTGTGTGTCTTGTATTTCCCTGAGCCCTCTCCTCACCACCCATTCACTTCTGCTCTTACTGGTTTGTCCTTACTTGACTATACATGTGTAAAAATAGTTTTCATTTACCTGACCCTAGATTATAGGTGTTTGATGACTGTGTCTTATAGTTGTTGTTTCCAGATATGTCCTGGGTAAGTTAACAACATAAAAAAGAAGGTAAACCTATGATTTATGTCAAAAATAACTGAATTGATGATGGTACATTCAGATATTAATGCCATCTGGCTTATAAATCATCAAATTTACATTTTTTTTAGAGTATACTATGTCTTAGCTACTACAGAGACACATTTAAGGAAAATTAAATATGTGGGATATATATTCATATATAGTCATAGAAATCTTGAATGTGAATATTTTCTGGAATCCTAAATATTCAAAAAACAGGAAATGAGAGCTATAAATGATGGTTGATTAAAAGGTAGATTTTAAATTTAAGAATATGAGTCCTTGATGGAAGCCAAAGAGGTGGGTCAGATTTTAAAGTCACTGAGTGCCATCTTTAAAGGCCTGAGTTCAATCCCCAGGACCCTCATGCAAAAGTACAACACCATCTCCTACAAAGTCATTCTCTGACTCCCACACTTGTGCATATGCACACGCACACACGCACACACACACACACACGCACACACGCACACACACACTCAATAACTAACTAAATAAAAGTATTCAAAAAAGAATTTAAAAAACCAGTCTGTTAACTGAAAAGTGCCGTGTTTTATTGGTCATAATTTAAGGATCTATAGCAGTAATAGATCTTATGAACAATGCATATATCTAGCAAAACTACAATACGAAACACTGATAAATCCACACAACATTATGAACAGAAGATAAGTAGTTCATGTTTAGGGTATTGAATTGATCCCCAACTACATAGTACATTTTAGCCTCAGAACCACTGGCCTGATTTCACTTCTACACTGTATCAGTCTGTTTTCCCTTGCTGTAACTGAGGAAAGAAGTTGTGGTTTGTTTTGTTTTGATTCGTTTTGCTTTGTCTTTTTTTGTGGAGGTAAAGATGACCTGAGATACCAGAAGTGCACTCTTTCTTCACAGGTCACTCTGAGCTAGTTGGGGAACTTAGTTAATCACTTACAATGGTAACCTCTGGTGACCTCATACTGAACTGTGCCCTCTCTCATAGGGCTGCACTAGGACCAATTCCAACAAGTGAACTTCTAGGGAATGAACTCAAAACACAGCTAAGCCATAGCAGATGTACGCTCAAATTGTAGGTTTGGAGTAACCTGGTGTTTTAACAGCTCTCTTGAGTTGGTTTCTGTCATATCTAAAATATGTCATATCTAAAATAAAGTTCATTAACCTTTATTCTGTGATTTGTAATCTTCCATTCATACCCAATTTTCTGTTGTGCGTTTTTCTTGTCTTGACTTTTGAGGATTTCCTGTTAGTACAGTTTGGAGCTCAGTTCCACCCTCCCATCACTACATAACATGACTAATGCTTACTCTTTGGACTGTATGAAGTCAAATTAAAGCAATTACAATATTCTTTGTGCTAATGCTCTTTGTCATTCCTGGGGACGATTCTGATAGGGTGATTTCCTCATTCCTCGTGAATCTTCTTTTTACATTTTTCTTTATAATTGAAATTTTGGGGTCAGAATTTTACCTTGTTGAGTACTCAAAACTTTTGCATTCCTAAAAGTCCTTTTCAGCTTTTTGTAGGGGTAGAGTTCAGATAGATATGTGGAAAGAGCTTGTTTCCTTCATAGGCAGCATTTCTCCGTGGGACCACAGCCCCCACTATCAGGGCAAGAAAGACCCCTCACAGTGTTCAACCAACACATGCCTCACACAGTATGAGCTTTACGGCTCTGACCTGTGGAAGCAGAAAAATGGTTTAGCCTTCTGTGAACACTGGGTATTGTTCTTTCTTAATATTTTCAGGCATTCTTCCCGTAGCAGCAGACAGTTCCTTTGTATGTATACATAGATCAGTAGGGAGTTGAGTTGCTTGTTCCGTGATCTCCTTGGAGTTCTCTCCGTAGTATGCTTTTCTCCCTGGTATCCTGCCTTATTTTTTGACCTCCTGTCTTTGAAGCCCTCCATGCATGGAGAGTACAGGTCTCCACTTATGTGTCCCCATCATGTGCCTTAGATTCCTTGTCCCCAGGTCACTGTCCTGAGAGATCTTTCCCATCTTTTTTGTTGTCCCTACTCAGGCCAGTGGGTCAGGTTCCTCCTACTCCGTGCTGTTGTGAGACTGAATCAGAGCCCATTTTAGCATTATTTACCTATCTATATAGTACCTGTTAAGCCTGAAAAAATTCAAGATGCTGTCAGAAATGACTAAATATAGAGTTTAACTTAGCATACGCATCTAACTCTGGGAGAGAGATCTGTGAAATCAGTGTGGAAAGAATGTTTTAAGAAACATTTTCATCCCGTGATGTAAGAATTGGTCTTGTAAACTCCATGTTTGGGAGCTCTTAATCTAAAAGTCAGATTAGTTCAATTCAGTTCTGAACTTGGGACACTTGAAAACAATAGCTCTTTCCATGTATTCCCAATCAGACATCCTTCAACATGGCTGTGTCTTATGGCCAGGGAGGCTTATGACATGCAAGAAATGTTAGCCATTGCACAAAAATGCTTGGGTTTAGAGAGAACACAAATGCTGTGGTTTGGGCAAATCACCCGCTAGTCCCTATTTCTATGAAGCTGGATTTCTTACATTGATCCCAAGTGATCATTTTGACTTCAATAACCTTTCTGCATCTGCAGCAGAGGGACTTGCATGTTGCATTTTTAATGACTTGTCTTACAATGCTTCTGAGGTCATTCCATGCTGGAATGCTATCTTCCCTCACTTCCATCTCCCCTCCCTCTATCTGTATTTCTTTCCCTTCTCCCTCTACACACACACACACACACACACACCCACCATGAAAACATGAATTTTCTAGAGAATATTTTGATTTACTGTTCTTTTAAGATGATAAGGTTTGTTTACATGGGCAGACAGAGACATTAGTGTCTTATTGGGGGCTGGGCTTTTCTTGACAGAGGGTATGTATACCACTTACATTGTCAAGGAGGCATGAGGACTGAGAAAGGCTTGCAGAAGAATTCCTGAGAGGTAGTGTTCTCATCGAACTGCTTTAATATTTAATGTTGAGAGGAAAGACCATCTTTCCTCCTTGCTGATTTTTTCTCAATCTCCTTGGAATACCACGAAGAAGAAATCATACTGGGTCTGTAATCTTAACTCTTGTGTCATATATTGTCTGTTTTTCTATGAATCAATAAGTCCTGAGTATTGTCCTCTCTGTTGCCATGACAGTTACATCAGGGTTCCTGACTGGCAGCTCGAGTAAATAACTGCTGCCCCAACTATGTGGAATGTGTGTGGATGAAATTCCTCAGTTAACTTTTCACCATGGTTTTAAAAAAACATTCTAATTATTATATATGTAGTAGTTAAAATATTGACCTCAAATTTTACTTTTACATGGACTCATAATGTGATACTTATAATTACTATCATTATATACCAAGAACCAATTTCCAGAAACTGTCAGGTTCTTGATTTGTATAATCTCATCCTCACAATACACTGCAGGGTGGGCATGGGTATCCTACAGTGGAAGGGAGGCATGAGGAAATCAACATAGAGAGGCCAAGTTGTTTCTTTAGCTCAAGTAAGCAACAGAGCTGATGTTTCACTATGAGTTTGTCTGACTGTGGGACAAGTTCTATTCCCCTACAAGAAGGACAGTGAATCTCTGTTTATTCCCAGTGATGGCATGTGGTACATAATAATAAAATTCATAATGTTGACTAAGTCTCTGTAAAATAAAATACTAGACCTCCTGCCACTGAGAGGCAGCTGTTTGTCCAGTAGTGTTCTAGGGATGGTAGGTTGCTGAGAACAAGAAAGCTGACTCATGCGCTCCTGGAGATGCCCAGGGAAACTACAGTTGGATGATGGGAAGTGTATTCAGCAGTGAGAGGGAGGGACCAGGATTTGGGGGTACAGTTTGAAGATGGGAATGTCCTCAGAGCAAGAGGAGATGATGCTTGAGTGGAATCTTGCAGAGTAATGGCCTTCATTATCTCTGGCAAAAGCGTGAAGGTCAAATCTGAGAGCTTGGTTTGGGAAACCAATCTCAACAATGGGTATAGCCTCAGTCATGGCCATTAAATGCATTATATAAGCCAGCAATTCTCAGTCTGTGAGTTGTAACCCATTTTTTTTGGGGGGGGGAGGAAGCAGGACCTAAAACCATTGTAAAATACAGATATATACTATGATTTATAGCAGTAGCAAAATTACACTTTTGATACACCAAAAATAATTTTATGGTTGGGGGGTTCCCCACAACACAAGGAACTATATTAAAGGACCACAGCATTAGGAAGGTTGAAAACCACCATGCTAAGCAGTATGTCTTCTCCCATGTTCACTGTACTACTTTTAAATATTTTAAGCATGTATTGTGTGAGATGTTGGATTTTGGGAGAGGGGGTACACAAAGACAAATATAGTTTAGCCTTCATGAGCCTTCTATTCTTAATAAGAAAGGAGAAAACTGTATTTGTGTATTCATAAAAGAAGACAGAATATGGAGTTTCCTAATAAAACATAAATATGCTATGGCATATTGACAAGAGAATGGTTATTAACAGCAGACGGATATACACACCAAACCACTCATTCATTCATCTCTCATAGTCTTCCATTCCATCTGCCACATAGGCAACATACACAGACAGAACATCATGCACCGGGTTTCGAGGAGTGTCTGCCACATAAACTGATTCTTATGTCCATGTTGTTTGTAATAGGATATGATGATAATGGAAAAGAAAATGAACAGAACTCCATGGCCTTCATCAAGATAGAGGGTGGAAAAGCCTGTCTGTGCTTGAGAACAGTGCTTAACCATTTTTCTATAGCTGCAGATCTTAGAGTAGAAGGTGGGAGACCAGGTTGACTGGGCAGGAGTTACAATAAGTACTAAAGAAAAAACAGACCTGGGTTTTTGAACGTCTGTGAGAGCCACTGAAAGATTTTGAGAAGAGTGATTTGATCATCTCTAGGAAATCCCTGTGGTTGAAGGAACAACATGAAACTGGAGTTATGCTATGAACTTAACCTGAACTACTCCAGTCAGTTTTTCTAAGATTTGACTCTACGGGCTTGGAGCAATTAGTCAGCGTGTTTGTGTGTGTGTGTGTGTGTGTGTGTGTGTGTGTGTGGTTCTGTCTGTCTGTCTGTCTTTTTGTATATGTATATGTTGCCTATGGGGGTCAGAGGCATTAAATTTCCTTGAATCTGGAGTCATGGGCAGATGTCAGCTTCCTAGTGTAGATTCTGGGAACTGAAGCCAGATAATTCTGCAAGAATAATACACAGTCCTAACTACTGAACCATCCCTCTATCCCAGAAGTTCTCATCCTATGGGTCGTGAACCCTTTGGGGGTTGAAAGACCCATTCACGGGAGTCATCTTAGACCATTGGAAAACAGATCCTTACATTATGATTTATAACTAGCAAAATTACAGTTAGAAAGTAGCAACAAAAATAATTTTATGGTTCAGGATCACCACAGCATAAGGAACCTTATTAAAGGGTCTCAGCATGTGTGTACTTTACCACAGCTGCCTTCCAGCTAGCGGACATCCTGGTTGTTGTGCAGTCTCCCTCCTGACTTAGGCTCACAGTCCTTCAGTAATCCCCAATACTGTGTTATGGTTGTCATAAACCTTCTATAATATATGCACACACACCCAAGGCATTATTGTTTAGTATATACAGTTACAATACTGAACTTCTTATTCGAGGATGGGTATCCAGCCATAGATTTGAAATGTTTTATTCCGTGTATCTACATGGAAAAACATAAAGTTAGTTCCTCCTGTCATTTCAATGTACAGAGGTATTTCTAGGACAATGTCATGAGACAGTTTGACATGTGACTATCTTTGTATGATGCACATGACGTCTTCCAGAGTCCAGCTATATGAGGCACTGTGCCTTTGAGACATCTTACTTTGTGTGCCCTGATGGGCCCCAATGCAAATAAAGTGTAGAATTCACTTGAGGCATACAAACTGAGGATATATTTGATTAAAGGGATTGTGAAGGGAAAGTTGGCCTTAGCTGACCTTTCTAGTTCATGACTCTGGTGCCTTAGCCAAGTTGATTCTGCCTACAGCCTACCCCTCGCCAGCTCTTGGCTACTGCTGTATTGTTCCACCACCTGCGTAGCTTTTCCCTCCAATCTCTGCTGGTTAGAGTCTTCCTGAGTCAGCTTGTCAAGGCCTGGATTTAACATCACTATCCTTGGCTGAGCCAACTTTGATTACTGCCACAAGAAAGGCACATGCTCCCCCTTTGAATAATTCTCTAATGCTTATGAAGAGTAGGTGCTGGGGCTTTGTGCTGGGGTTGTACTTGGTCCCGGGGCCAGCTCCTTATAACCATTGTGACCTTAGAACATTATTTAACCATTGTAAACTTTAGCTAAAATCTGGGAACAATACCACTTACCTCTAGAATTATTTTGACAAATAAATGAGGTGATTATATTTTAAAAGTTAAGCATGATATTGCCAAATTATATGTGTTCAGGAAATATTAAATTTATTTTTGTCTTCTCTGGGAATACATCCTGAGGCTGCATCCTATCTCTTACTTATTTTCATAGGTTCTTTCCTATAAACTTCTCTGGAAGAGGCTATCGTAGTTAGTGGAACAAAACAAATATTTTGTATATGTTCATATGCCTAAATGTGATTTCTGGATTGAGGAATGAACTGTGTATGAAAAGGCTTTATGACAAATGCGACTTCAGGCTTTGGTTTTAAAGGATAGTTACAAAGGACAGTCTAGAAGGGTGTGTTCTGAATAAGTTCCACCCCGGAGAGTGTTGGAAGATCTCTTCCTGGAGAACTCCTTGGCAAGCCCTGGAGGAGAGCAATGGAAGGAAGGCAGGTTCTCACAGCCCATCCACTCCCCTCTTCCATGGTGATGAAGAGCAAGGCCTGTGGAAAGATTCCTGTGTTAGGTGGAGGGACTTCTGGCACCTCACCATGGTGTTCTCAGAGGGTGGCTGGAATGTCAGGGAAGGGAGTATCTTGAGAAGGAAATGTTCTTCCAATGTGCTTCCCTTGCTCTCCGTAAGAAGCACAGGCTGTCCCCTTTGTGCAGAGACCAGCTAAAGAAGTGGCCCAGGGTGATGCACCATGTACTTCCGGCCCCTTAGGCTCTTTCAAAGCATTTGCTGACATTACTAGTCCACCTGCTACGCATGCCTCTGTTTATGGCCCATCTCATCTTGTTGGGCATCCATTTGGCATTTAACTTATCTTAGAAAGCAGATAACCTCACTATATTTTACTGGTGTGTTGTTAAGAAATTCTGTGCAGTTTTTTTTGTTTTGTTTTATTTATTTTTGGATAAGGGCTGTGGCATTGGTAGGTAGACCTTATGAAGTCCGACTGAAAGGATTCATCTTGTATTTAACTCTGTTCAAAATAAGTATCTGGACTACTGTCTGGGAATTTCTGTGCATGAAGGTGGGAGCACCATATGTTCAGGTATGCACTGTTATTTTGCTGCTTTCTCTCTTTTCTATTCCCACAAACCATCTTTGGAATATTGAGTTTGTATGTCATTTATGTGCCAGACATAGTACCCAACCTCCAGTAGAACAGCTTTCATCTTGCTTTTTGCTTGATACCTTAAACAAAGGTCACTCGAGAGAACGATCCATCTCTTAGGCACCCCAGGCAGAAGTGAGCCCAGACCTTTAAGCCAGTATGCTGGATCAGCCCAGTTTCTTCTTCAGCTGACTCATACTGAGGTCATAGATTTACTCTCCATTTGACTCTTGGCTCCTGCTCTTCTTGTTTCTTGGCCAAGCCCCTCCCCCAATTTCATTACCTGCCCCTGAAGAAAAGAGCTGCGAACCTTGATGTTCCGAGATTTATCTTGGGATCAGGTTAGGTCAGGAACGCATGAACTTCACTGTACCGTGCACCTTACAGCCTCTCTGTTTGTGGATCCATCAACCTGTTTTAGCACTTGTGTAATTTTTTTGTCTGCAAATTTTTAAAGCTGTCCAGGCCACACCATATGTGATATTTATAATTATTCATACGTTCATACATCCTGTGAGCTTTTTGCTACTAAGGTATGGCTGTTGAGGTTGTGAGCAAATTCTTCCAATTAAAATTTGTGCGTGTTGGATAAAAATAAATTGGTGTTATATTTCCACGTGCAATTAAAATCGGAGCCTGACTTCTGTACACCGTGTCATGTACAACTGGATGCAGGAATGAAAAGAAATTGGAGAAACAGGTAAACTTTTGATATTCCTACCTTAGGGATCCTCCAGTGGTTGAAATCTTTGTGAGTTCAACAAGTTTGTATGAAAAAGAGAACATTTGAGCTCCTTCTGTCCTCGAGGAATCAGGAGAAGCATCCCCATAAGCACGATGCCTGAGAAGGTATAAGAAGAGGATGCTCTCTAGGCGACTTGGGGAAGGTATCCTGCCTGGCCTTTAATGCAGAAGAAATGTTTCTGGCCTTTTCCTTTGTTCTGTCCTGATGGAGTTGTGCAACTGTTGGGTCAGGATAACTACTGAACTTATGTTCAGTCCCAGCTTCTGTGTTCACTTGAGCCCAGGGAAGATGTCTTCTGCCTGTGTCCTGAAGGTTTGTGAATATGTATGTCTATACATAGTTGTGTGTTGTATTTTCCACCCAGTTGTTGGTTGTAACCATGAAATTCACAAACAGCAATTGCTTCACAGTTTAATAAGCCTAAGTCTTTGTGCCCACGTAGTGTAGGAGAAGTCTTTTCCCCTCTCAACCCTCATCTTCAACTAATTATATGCCTTGCCTATGCAACTGTAATTATTTCACCAGCCTTTGCAAAACTTTTCTTTAAACTATAGTCAGAAAAATAGCAGAAACGAATCTATTTTGAGAGCTTGTGTGGTGAAGCAAGTTCCAGCAAAAGAAAGGGATCCTCTGGATTGGACCCAGAGGGATAGCATTCTGAAGTGATGGTGACATTTTGGTTATTGGTGATGCACTCAGTTTCTTACTGGATCTGAAATATACACTTGATAATTTTCTTTCCTTAAGAATTAAATGCACTGCAATCTTGACCTGTTCAAATGGTGACACTAAATAATAAAAAACAAAAACCACAAAACTTTCCATCTGCACATTTTCTGTGATGCCCTTGGAAGACCCCGTGTTGCCCTTGCTGTTTGTAACTGATTTTGTGTCAAATGAATGTTTTAGATATCATCCATGTACTTGATCAGTTTCTTAGCTTAGCTGATTTTAAAAGATCACATAGGTATGAAAACATCAGAATAAAGGTTTATGTTGCAACATCTAGCTCAGCTACAGAATATGGCAGGACTCTTCCTTTAGATATTAAAAGGTGAATTTACAAAGTAAGTTGCACAGTAAGTGGACTCCACCCTGTTCTCTACCTTTTCTTTAAACACTGCCAATAAACGAGTCACTGTCATGACTGTTCCCTCTCCAAGGCATTCCCTTATTAGGGGATGATTCTGTTTTGGAAACTTAACTTTACTCATAATGCTTTTTGTAATGTTTTTCTGGAAATGTCACTTTTCATCCTTAAAACTAAGCTTGAGTATATTAGGAAAAGGGAGAGCCAAGCAATGTTCTGTGAAATTAAGAGAGTTAGAGCTGTGACTATTTTTTAACATGGAACTTTTATTTTTCTATTATTATTACATGATCACAGCTAAGTCCATGCCCTCACACACCAGAGAGCATCTTTTCACCTTTAGTGCATGGCAGAGATGCTGGCTGACTGGGTGCCAAGGCCATGCCCTATCTCCTCGAGGCTCACTGACTTCAGCTCCTGAGCTCCCTGCTGTTGGAGAAACCAGGTGGCTGAGTGATGGTTCCTGGGATGGATAGAAGGCTTCCTGGCCTGATTCCTAAAACTCTCCCCCAATGACTCTCCCTGTTTCTCCCTTCTGCCTGCTTGAATCAGGGTTGGAATTTCTATTGTAGAAGGTAAGACCCTAAATTTGAAGAATACTTGATCTTCAAATTACTCCGAAGACATCCATTTCATTTCCAGCTGATACTATGAAGAGACTACTATACACCTATTTTTTTATTTTTATTTTTATTTTTTGGCTACAGCAGCATCTAACAGAATAATACAGAGAGGATCCCTGACTTCTAGGATTCAGACTTGAGGAAGGTGTCATAGTGCTATGTACCACTAGAAAATGTCTGTACTGTAGAATCACAGGAGAGGCATGGAAGAAAGTTTCAGAGAGGGAGAATATACTTGGAATGATTATGTTGGAGTAGGCCCAACAAGTCTTCAAAGTACACATGAAGTGTCAAGATACAAATGAAGAACTTAAGTCAAGGCATGAAACTCATCAATAAGCCATCTTTAAAACTATGACTTGGAGATGTGTGAAAGTTCATATCAGAGCTTACAGTGATGTGGTGTGATTCTCATTTTAAGGTCATTCATACTCACTCATGTAGGCTTAGATTTTTTCAAAACCCTACTTTAATAAAGATTCTTAAATACTTCAACTTCCCTTCTAGTCCATTGACCAAAGGTAGGGGAGAAGAAAGGTTATTAGGAAATGGGGAATGTGGACTCGTTTAGTGGTAGTTCTTTGGGGTGATTCCAAAAAAATCAGTATTGTCAGTCAAGTCAAATTGGCAAATACCAAACTCAAATCAGTTAGCAGTGGCTCTATCCAGGTTCACCAAGTTGGCACATGTCCTGGAAAGCAGCAAGGAGCATCCAGAATGTCTCGTGAAATTCTTGGGCGTGTTTCTTTCTATGAAGTCAGGATCAGCAATGATGAGTGAAGACCAGCAAAGCATTATAAGGCGAACCAATGCAAGAGTCTTGTTCACTGTCTGTTGGGTTCTACTTTTACTCTTTCCAAACGTCCCATATCTGCCTCAGCAAGACGTCCTCTCATAATACAGCTTTTAGAAAAACATCACATGACACAATTGAGTCTCCAAAGAAACCAGACATTTCCACTCTCACACTCAAGGATCATGGTGGAGTATGTAATAAAGAGGTGTGCTGTCAGTTGGTTTTGTTGTATGATTGTTGTAGTTCCTTCCACAGACAAAAAGCTGTTGATGTGGCAAGGCAAAGTGAGCTTATGTGGCCACCATTGTATATGGAGTTAACATTGATGGAGCCATCTTTATGTAGCATGTAGATTCATTTAGTTTTACAGTAACCAAGGTTGGCAAGGCTGGTTGGTTTTTACCTACTTTTAACTTTTAACTGAGGATGCTCAGTTAGCTGAAGTGACGAAGGTTACATAGTGGAGAATAGAATCAGTGTGCTCACAGAGGTCTCATCAATTCCCAGAAACACCAGGGGCTCGAAACTGAAAGAGAATCGGCTTTGAACACTGTCCCTGGCCTTACTCTCTCTGTTGATCCCATGTAACCTTCTCCAATGAGAATTATCAGGGATAAACCACTGTGACATCTGCTCCAACTTGCTTAATTGGTGTTCTTTATCACAATGCCACTGTCCCTCTTACTACAATGTGTTTTTGTGGGCTCCCTTGCAGTTACTTCTTTTGGATGTCTCATACATGGTGAGACCTAGGGAGGGTTTTCTCCTCTCTCATCTGAACCAGCATCAGAACAGGCTGCAAGAGAAAGCAGAGATGCTGGGTAGGCTACCCTGTGACATTCATAGCCAGGGCTGAGATCTCAACCCCAGTGAAGAAGGACAGTTCCCGTTTTAGAAAACTGAATGGCTTTGCATTATTTCCATAGATATAAATACTTTCCATGCATTCAGGGAGATTTCTCTTCCTGAAACTCTCAATCCTCTTCTTTTTAATTTTTTCTCATCCATTGTGATATTAAACAAAGCCATGTCTAAGATTTCATCTCTTGACTTTAAACTTTAATCTCTCCACAGGTTAAAATCTTCCCCATGCAAGAGGTACTAATTAAGTAGAAAAAAATTATTTTAGAGATTTTTTTTACAAATAGATTTACCCATTATGGTGAAGCCTTTTTTTCTTCTCTGAACGTACCATTTATATATGAAATATATGAAATATACATGCCGTGTATATATGAAAACAGAGGCTAAATCGTTAGAAATTTCAATTCGGAAAGGAATTAGGCGTTCTACAGGAGAGACTAAATCATGTAAAGATGCTGTCTGTTAGTCAATGTTCCACCTTATTAAACATGAATTCTGAACTTCTTACGGCAGAGGCAGAGGTGCTTAATAAGTGTTAATAATGACTAATATCATATCACAGATGTTAATCGAATGTTTATAAGTATCTAAAAATTACAGTAACAGAGACACACTTTAGCAGCCAGGCATGGTGATGCTCTTCCTTGGTGGAATGCTGCAGAGTGTGTGTGTGTGTGAGAGAGAGAGAGAGAGAGAGTGTGTGTGTGTGTGTGTGTGTGTGTATGTATATGTGTATGTATGCGTGCATGTGTATGTCTGTGTGTGTACACATGTGTGTGAGAGCAATTAAGACAGGTTTTTTTCACCAGTTAAGTACACACATTTTCAGTATCTTTTTGGTGCTACTCAGCTGTGCTGCCATCCAGATATCAAGTCTGAAGTAAGGGAAAATATTCGCTGCTTAATCTAATATCGGGGAAAATTCTTGGGCAAAAATACTAAGAATAAATAACCTTTAACAATTTGACCTGGATTTGAAAAACATCTGGGATTTCTGGCATTAAGTAATTTATATATGTAGGGCATTCATGCATAAGGAGGAAGATAAAACTCAAGCTAGCACATGATGATGCTAGGTTCTGCAGCAGCTATGGAAGAAGCTTTTTTCTCCCCCTCCCTAAAGGGCTGGATTCCAGCCCAAAGGCTTCCCTGCTTTCTGACATCACCAGTTGTTCCTCCTCCACTTTGGATTAATAAAACTAGGATTAAGGCCTACTTTTATTGTTACCCTCAATTCCACTGCCTTCTTGGGATCACCCATGACCCAGAGCAGTCAGGAACAGAACAACTTTTTGTTGGAGAAAATGAGCTATGCAGAAAATTAAAACCAAGACAAACAACTGTAACTCCCTCCTCAAGATGTACAGGAAATCTGGGGAGAGGGAAACATCATTGTACCTGTGCAAGATGTTCTAGGCAGACTGTTTGTGTCCCTTTGATAGCAAAAATGGAGCTCCTATCCCAAATGACCTAAATTAGCATGTATTGTTTATTGCTGATCCTGCTTAGCTCAGGGCAAGGAACTGACAGTCAAGGCTCATTCAGATTCCTTGTTACCTATTGTTTTTTTTTTTTTTAGGGTTCTCCTATTCCTAGATCTCTCTTCTTGGTTAGCAGATGTCCTGACAGATACAGTAACAGAGATTTGTGACCTCTTCTCACCCACAGATCCAAACAGGAGAGAATTTCTTCTGTCATGTTGGGATAAAAATCGTCCTTCACCTTTGAGAGCTGTTACTTCTCAGAGCCCACTTCAGAAAGTATTTCAAGTATTCATCCCTTGTGTAAAATTACCACATTTTTTTCACAAAACAAGATTTTCCAGACATAGGTGCATATTAGACAGACAATGCAGATAATTATATAGATAATGGGAAACTGGTGTTCACGAAGTGATGTTGTCTTTAGCTTGGGTGTTTGCTGGATGTATACAGTCTTAATGACTGTGCCCTTGAGGAGAATATTTCTCATTATTTGTTTTTGATGAGTTGCTCCTTTCTTTGGTATATGTAGGGGTTATGAAATAATTTAGAGTTAAATCACATTTTAATTCAGTTTGGTATTACTGCCTGTTGAGATGAAGTTTTGTACATTAATTCCTTAAGAAAAAGCAAAAATAAGTCCTCGGTTTGGTGCTAACTACAGAACCGTGCAATGAGTATAAGTCTGCTAACAGGTATCTTTAGAAGGTTTATAGTTTTAATTAGCTGTAAAATAATCACATTAGCCTATTGTCTAAAAGCTTCATCACTGTTACTGTGTTGACAGAACTCTTTTGGTGCCTTCAGTGAAGCAAGAATTATTAGTTAGGAGTTAATCTTTTGACTTTCTTCAACACTTTCCTCCATCGACAATAAAACTGCCATGTTCATCAGTGCCAACTACAACAGCAGTATTTATTTGGCTTTTAAAGTGATTTAACTTCCTTTTCCACTTAAATCAACAGGCTACCTTGTCATGCCATTTCATTTTGACTTACCAACATAGTGTGGAAGTGAGGTCACAAACATTGTGTTCATTTTACATAGTAAGAAACTCAAGATCAAAGAGATAAGGGCTTCGCTCAGTGTTGGTCCATAGAAGAGGAGTCAGGAGACCTATGTCTATTGTGGTTCGTGGAAATAGCCCTGTTCTTGGAAGTATGAGGCCTGGAAGGCACCTAGTCATGTAGTCTTCTAGAAGCTGGGCTGACCATTGCTTACCCTCTCTGAGTCTCAGTTTCTTCATATGTTCTTATGATACAAAGATGTTGAGGCTGTAATAAACTTCGAATGAGGAAGGCATTTTTGATAATTTTTCTTTATATTATATTTCTTGGTGTTAAGAACAACATTATAATCTGCTTGCTCAAGTAATTCATATTCTTATTAAAAATCAAAGAGCAGATGCTGCAGTAAAATTAGTCTGGGCATCGTGTCTAAGTCTTTCAGTGAAAGCACAGCAAGGCGCCTAGATATTAGACAATACAATTCTTCATTCTGTAATTTTCTATTATGTTTGTGGGTTGCTGTTTGTTGTTATTTGTGTGGTTTTTGGATTGTCTTATTTTGTTTTCAGAAGACAGGTTTTTTCCGCTATACTTCTGGTTAGCATGGAACTCCTAACTTTCTTTCTGAGCCTAGAAAATACTATCATTTTTAGGTGTGAACTATCATACTCACCTCTTTGTCTTTATTTATTTATTTTTTTGCCTACTTCTATTTGCTTTGAAGAAAGTATGCTAATGAAGTTGATTATGGCGCCGAACGGTTTTTACAGTGTTGAGTATCAACCCCAAAGCCCTGCTCCTGTTAGACAAGCACTCTGTCACTCAGTGACACTCCGGCACCAAAGGATTTTTATTGGGTGCGTCTCTAGCAACTTCTATTTCCTTCAGTGACAAATGAGAAGGAATAAAAGTGAGATTGCAAATGACATCTGCCAATGTGGAACCACTGAAATTGTGTCAACTACTGCTATTTGAGGGCCTGGACATTTTGGCTAACTGTTTTCCAAGCCGATAGAGACAAATGTTGCCTACCATATTGTTGTGATCTTCTAGAGCAGATAAGTGAAGATTTACATAGGTGTCAAAAGACACCAACATTACATACGTAAACCCATGATGGGCATTGATCACTAATGTTGACTAAACCACAAGTAGGAATTCAAAGCAAATACACTCTAGTATTTACATGTACTTGAGAGGCAAGATTGCTTTAAATCACATGCAACTGATTAATCAAAATGACACTTTATTTCCAGACTCTTCATTGTTTAAATTTTAAATAGCACTTAGGATCATTAGTGCTTGCATGTTAACAGATTAGGCAGATTTGAGACTTGATCAGATAGACTCAAATCTGGTTAAAGTACATGTGTCTAAATCTGTTTTTTAACCCTTTGGATGCTCAACAGAATCTTCATCCAACCCTAGAGTAGACTGCAGAAGGTTGGGATGTGGGATCTGCCAGCCTAAGTTATCTGTGTCCAAGAATGTCTCAACAATTCCTCCTGCTGAGGCTTGACAGTAGCTAGAAACTTGACCATGTCTCAAAGATAATATAATTTGACCATATTATTTCATATTATTCATACACAATTTCTTACAGGAGGAAAGAATAATTTATGTTTCTATTGAGTTGTATTGTTTGCATGCACTTTTTCTGTTGCAATTGTAAAACCTTCTAGAATCAATGTTACAAGATTCAGAAAGAGAAAAATACTTGGGTGGTTTCCATTATTTTTGTAGACCTGGAACTAATTAGTTTTCCTAGTTGTGATGTCCAAACATGATTATAAAGTAGAAATTTTGGAAATGGTTCCTAATAGTACTTATGATGTTTCTTGCAATATTACCCCTCTCTGAGATGTATGTGCGAATTTTTTAAATTTGGTTGAGACAAGAAAAAAACAAGTATTTCATGGCAACAATGATGTTAGTGACCAAAAATTTGCTTTGAAACAAAACAAACTAGATACTTCCTTCAGAGAGAACACATTTATATGTTAGCTTTCTCAACCAAAGAGGGCCAGTAAATAGGCTGGAAAATATCATGTCTAGGTTGAAGTAAAAATAAATTTCTTGGGCTAATGGGAGCTTAGTGGGCAATTCCAAAGCTTCTGGCTCCTCCATGCTCATGTCTCAGAGTTTAGAAGGTTCTTTGGATACCAAACAAGAAAGGGTTTTATGCATGTTTTGGACACCCACTCCTGAGTGAATTCATACCCATTTCTTAGTTCATCTGTTCTTCATATTTATTTATTTATCTATTAATGTAAAAGTGTGCACCAACTTTCTACTATACTCATCACCGTAATATGCTCTGTGGTATGTTCAAATGCCTCCCCCTCTCTCTATGTATGTGTGTGTGTTTGTCTGTGTGTGGGTGCGTGAGTGTGTGTAATGCTTGTGTAAGAGTGTGCCCTGCAAAGGCTAGAGCAAGACATTAAGTGTCTTCCCATGTTATTCTCTGCCCTATTTTGTTTAGACAAAATCTTTCACTGAATCAGAAGCTTGACATTTAGGCTAGATTGACTGTCCAGAAAATTCTCTGGATCTGCCTTTCTCTGCCTCCTAATGCTGGGGTTACAGACATCAGCAGCCAAGCTTGGCTTTTTACTTGGGGATTCACTGTTCAAAGTCACATCCTCATGTTTTATAAAACCAGCACTGTTAAGCACTGAGCCATCTCCCCAATGCCACAAATGACTTTGTGACTTTCAGTGTGCTTCACAAGTTGTTAAGCATAATAACATAGTTAATTTAATAAGGCAAGAAGTTTGTATTCCTGATGATAGATAAATAATGGTTTGTGTCTCTAAACCTTCCAAAAATTTTGAAATCAGGACAGCCCAGTTTTCACACTTAGGACATAAAAGGAATTGCTTCTGCTGTAAAGAAATGTGTGTGTGTGTGTGTGTGTGTGTGTGTGTATGTCTTTGTGTGTCTGTGTGTGTTTGTGTGATGTATAATTTTTAATGTCTCAAATCTGTTTATAGATACTGGCTTTGAGTTCATCATCTAGAAATTTTTATTAAAACATAAATGGTAAACCATTGGATATATTAGCATTTACCAGCTCAGATAAAATTGGCATATATTCTTAAGGGAAAAAAAAAAACCTTTGAAAATGGTCCTTGGAAGAGAGTTTTCTGGGACCTTCAGTAAAGTACTTACCTTGCAAGTATGAGGACCAGAGTTCAGTCCTCAGAGCCCTGATGAAAAATCTGAATGCATCCAAAGAGAGATGGCTCAGAGAGTAAAAGCAATTTCTGCTTTACCTCATGACGTCAATACAGAATGCATGTAGAGGCCAGACATGGTGGTACAAGACTTTGTAATCTCAGCTTGCCTTTAGGAAATTGAGTCAGAGACAATAGAGCCCCCAGAAGCTCTTGATGCAGATAGCCAGCATCCCTGGCACTAGAGCCAGCATCCCTGGCTCTAGAGCCAGCATCCCTTTGCTTGTCTGCTGCACTGTAACCTGTCTACCTGACCCCCAAGCCTTCTTTTCGTGCCTACCTCAGTACTTTCGACATGTGGCATTGCCTCTCTCTGTGTTTTCCTAATGAGCTTTGAAATCTCCACTGCTTTAGATGCTTCTTTTTATGCTCCCTTACAATACTGCACAGAAAGCTTCTTGAAGGCCGGACAGCTTTGACAGCTGTGAGTTATTCTTAATTCATGTTTGGTGTTACTGAAATCAATTCTCACACACACACACAGACACACACAGACACACACACACATACACACACACACACACACACACACACACACACACCAGTATAATCCCAGATAAACTTGGAAAAGCAATGCATTGAAGTTAAGTCTTTGTTAGGTTGTGTAGTTCTCACTGTTGTATCGGCATCAAATAAATTTTTTATTTTATCCCTGTTCCTCCAAATATTTAGTTCAATAGTTAATGCTAAGATGGCATGAAATGAAACAGTTGTTTACCTGCCACAATAACACTTAAAGATGGGATAAAGAGAATTACAAAAGGAAAAAAGAAAAATTAGGGATAGTACCACAAACTGAGAAAAAAAATCATTATTATTTGTTTGGAGTGGGCTGTGTAAGACAAGGTCTCACTGTAGAGCCTGAGCCAAACTTCAACTCCCAATCCTCCTGCCTCAGCCTCTTGAGCACTTGGGTTAGAGGTGTATGCAACTAAACTTAGATAACCTGACATTTAATTAAACTAAACACCATCTGTTTGGCTCTGCCATTTTGGTTAAAGATAATCTAACCTACAGCAGTCAGCAGAGAACCCTATAGCAATGGGGGTTGTCTCTTACCCTTGGCCTCCTTGAACCCTGTGGCTCACCTCTGGTGGCTGTGTGAAAGGGATTTCTTTTGATTAAAACGTTTACTTTGAAAGGGTTTTTTAAAATTATTATTAGAGGCTGGGGGAAGGGGATCATAAGAGGAGGCCTCACCAGGTCTGCAGAGTGAGTTAAATGGTTAAATGCAGGCAGCTTCAGGAGACCAGTTTTGAAGTGAAACAGAGATAGAGAGAGCAGGAGGGAGGGGGCAGGAAGGAGGGAACAGAGATACAGCAGGAGGGAGGGGCAGGAGAGAAGGAGCAGAGATAGTGCAGGAGGGAGGGAGCACAAATGTATCAAGAGGAAGGGAGCAGAGATACAGCAGGAGGGAGGGCAAAGGAGCTACAGCAGCAAGTTGACAGACAATAGCACACAGAAAGCTGGCTGTGGATTAAATCACTGCTTTTGCTTTAGATACTAAATGATACACTATTTGTAGAAATTGATTCAGCTGAAGTCTGATTTTGCTAATAATTACTCCTTTAAGGAAACTTAAAATTTTCATTAAACTTTTTAAAATAAAACTGGAAGTAATTCAAAGGCCATCGATTCTGTTTTTTCCTCTTGCCATCTTCCATGACTGATAGATTTAGCAATAAAGTTATGGGTTATCAATGTCTTCTTTGAAGGTGAAGATCATTTACTCTCAAGGGTGCATTCTTGTTTTTCCTCAGTTGGTTTATGTGACAAGGCCAGGTTATTAATGTCCCAATAATAAAGAGTTAGGATAGTTATAAAGAAGAAAAGAAACTCTGTTTGACTTAGAGCTTACAGAATTAAGCCCAGACTGGAAACTTCATAGCGTGTCTCAGCTCTCAAAGCAAGATTGACTTCTCACCTTTCTTCCTCCTAGTTGGGCTAAATTTAATGACCTGGAAATTTACATTATTATATTATTACTTTTATTAAATATTATTAAAATTTTATTAACATTATCTAAATTAATATATTATTAGACTAAGCACAAAAAAAAACCCCAAATGGTAACAGAAGTTTGTAACTATTTGCTCCTAAAACCAATGAGCTTGTTATGACTTACTGGTTGTCAGATATGCTTTTTGGACTTTGGTTGTAACTATGGTCTTGGCAGATATTGCAAGAGCTGATGGATTTGTGTGGGAGAGTTGGTGTTGCCAATACCAGAGGAGGACAGCAGCTTGTAGGCTAATACCTTGCACTTGGGGGAAGGAGGAGGGAATGATGACACTGCAGGATCCAGGGCATCAAACAGACATTCACTTACCTCCTGTAGACTGGAACTCTTGTTCAAAGGCACATCAGCCTAGAAGAAGTGTATAGTAGGCATTCAGTGTGTGCTTGAAAATGTCATTAGATAATCAGAAACATTAGGTAAGCAGTCATAATTGGCAGTCACTGTTGCACATGGTTTTGCCATTAAAAGGAAAAACCTTGTAATTTACTGTGTTTTGTTGTATAACTTTTCTGTGCTCTAGAATAGTAATACTTCATAGATCACTTCAAATCAACCAACCTACCT